>NC_056751.1:827544295-827690367 GCF_019279795.1 Protopterus annectens
CAGCCTTTGTTTCTGACTTGTCAAATTATAGACAGATCCAACTTTTTATAAATTTTAGGAGGAGGCTCCACTGAGGGAGCCAAAGCCAAAGTAAAGGACTGATATAGAGACCTTTTCCAGGACTCCTTGCCCTCAGTAGCACAGTCAAGTTTACATTTTTCTGACTTTTTTTTTTTTAGAGGGAGTTTGAGCCCCAGCCATCGAAAGTGTAGAGCAAGAGACCCCACAAAACAAATTTGTTCTTGCAGTCATTCAAGAAAGACGCTATCAAACAGCTACGCACAAAAGGGTGCCAAGTAAAATAACCATAACAAAAGCTATAAGAAAATGGTCTATATAGACATTTTTTTTTTAAAAGAAAAAGAGAAAAAATGAACTACCAACAATGATAGGCTTGATAGTTTAGAGAGTATAAGTTGATACCAGCAATGGTAAGGACAGAAGTACCACAATGGTAAGCGACAAACAGCGAGACTGTTGTTGTGCAAAAACTTACCATAAAACTTTAGATGTCCTTCTCTTCTATATGCTATTGTATCCATATCAGGGAGTTTGCCTCTGGTGGACTCTAGTACATCTGTCTATTATACAAAAGTTAAATGCTACTTCTAGGGCATGTGCGACATCCCGTGTCTCTCCCTGAAGAGAGTTGAAAATGGACGTCTGGTATAAAGCATACATCAGCAAGCAACCACTTCAGAACTGAATGCCACTGGAAACCACGGCTACGAAGCAGGTACTCCAGGAGTCAGGCAAGTGCAGGGGGGGGGGGGCTGGGTGGGAAACTATACAGCAGCATATAGAGGACATCAAAAGTTATGGCAAGTTCTTACACAATACTACGTCCTTCAATTCATATGCTGCTAGGGAGTGTGCAAAAGGTCTGAGAACCTTCCACAAACCTGTAGACGTCTCTGGCAAATCCTACTCTGTACACACACTCACTAAGAACTACAAATCAGACATTGTCTCTAGAGCCAAAGGGCCATGTAGCTGATTAGAGAATAGCTGCTGTCAAAACATTTAAAGAATGCCCCTGAGGAAGACACTACCCTAGTGGAGTGTGCCTCCACAGGAGAGGAAAGCAACTTATCCATGGGTTGTGTAACAAACAGATGGTTTTAGATATCCAAGAGGATATGGTTTGCTTGGAAACAGGCTTAGGTGATGAGAGATGAAAAGCTGGTCAGACTTGCAGATGGGTTTGATCTTGGCCAAATAATAGAGTTTTCTGTGTACGTCTAAAGAGTGAAGTATCCTCTGCCAGGTTTTAAGAGGGGAAAGGTTGGCAGATTAATAGCTTGGTTCAAGGACCGCTCATTGATCACTTTAGGCATGAAGGTTGGGTTAGTACGCAAGCATACCCTGTCCTTGTGGAAGACAGTGAAAGGGGGAAAGGCCATAAGGACCTGGACTTCCAAAACCCTTTTGGCTGAAGTGATGGCTATGAAGAGTACTGTTTTCCAAATGCACTGTTGGAGGGAGCAGTCTTTGGCAGGTTCAAAGATTAGGAGTAAATTTCTCGAGGACAAAATTTAGATTCCAACTAGGCAGAATGGGCTTCCTTGGGGTCTGAGATGTGCCCCTTTCAAAAAAACTTTACTTCTAACCTTGAAGTCAAAGGTGGTACCAGGGAGTAGGCAAACAGATGCCAGATAAATGGGGTTCAATGGAGTAGGAAAGTCCAGACTTTTTTGGGTCACAGGTGGGACAAAACCATTGGGGTCTCTACAGTCAGTGGTTGTTTTTCCTGACATCATACAGAAAATCTCTTCCACTTAAGACAGGTAAGACTTCCTGGCCTCCTGCAAAACCTGAGGCACATCCCGTGTGTATTGGTGTCTGAAGGAATCAGCACCTTATCACCCACAGTGTAAGACTCAGTGGTGACAGTTGGAAATGTAAATGTTCACCGAATGGACCCTACTCACACAGGAGAAGGGGAGTAAATTGTGATTGCCCTTTGCTAGATGTAATAGGGACAACCAATGCTGCCTTGATCAATAGGGAGTCACCAGCAAGATTTGAGGCTGTTCCTTCTGAATTTACAGTACGACTATCAGAAGGAAGGGGGAATGCACAAGCATACATCCCCTTCCAGGGGATTGAAACAGCATCCCCCTTCCATTCTTCTGGGTGCAGTGCCCTGGTGCAGAAGGTTGGGAGGTGTGTGTTCATGGGGGAGGCAGAGAGATCCACACCTGGAATACCCCATCAATGGACCAGGTCCAGAAACGCATCCCTATTCAGCATCCACTCGTGAGACAGGGTCATGGTCCTGCTTAATGAATCCACCATTACACTGTCTGTGGAAGAGATGTATACTGCTTAGAGAAGGATCTGTTTTTCCAAGGAGATTTCCCAAGCCTGCAGTACCAGCCTGCACGGTAGGTAGGACACTGCCACCCCCCGTTTGCTGATTTACCACAGCACAGTAGTGTCTGTGTACCACCTCAGAGTACCTGGTAGAAGCTGATACTTGAAAATTATGAAGGCCAATATCAAGGCTCTCACTTCCTTGATGTTGATGTGGTCTGAGGGAGGGTCCATTCTCCTACAGCTGCACTCCACTGTTTGACGCATCTGGAAAGAAATCCTGGTTGGGGGGACAGTGGTTTTAAGAGCAAGCCAGGATTTGTCTATTATCTGGGTTCTCCACCAATTCAGTTCCCTGGCCAAGCATAGGAGCATGGGCATCACGAATCAGGGGATGAAGGTGTTCCTTCCAGATTGTTCTCGAGTATGAATGGAACTTCCTCATGTGAAACCTTGCCAGAGGTACCACGGGGATGGCAGAGGCCATGAATCCTAGGATTCTGAAGAATTCCCTGGCTGAGATGGCTTTGAGAGGAAGAAATTCCCTGAAGTGGTGAGAATCACATTTTTTTCCGGGGGACGGCAGGCCATCATTTCCCTAGTCAGAAAACCATCCCAGGAAAGAATAGTTGTATAAAATCTTATCATAACCATAGATATCCTTCTCTCCCATGTTGCAGTATTCTTACTGTGGGATTCTCCACCTCAGGTGACCCGAACATCACCTCCTATACTAAAGCTTAAGCCTGGTTGTTGCTTGTGTGGGATGTCAAACATAGGGCCATAAACCACAGACCTTAAATGTGACTGCTGCATGCACAGACCTCAGAAATTAATGCCCAGTCGGACAGTAGTCTAGGTGGTGCCAAATGATGTCCTCCAGACCGGTGAAATGCAACTGACTGCCCCGTGTGAACATTGTCTAGGAGGTGGTCCTATGATGCCCCATAGACAGGTTGAAATTAATGCAGGGGGTTTTGGTGGGAAGGAAGGAATACTGCAACATGCAAGAGGACATCTATGGTTATGGTAAGATTTCACACAACTATTCTATGTCCTCTTATGTTGCAGTATTCTTACTGTGGGAGAGTACCACAGCTTGGGTAGGAAGGGTGGAGGTAGCAGATTAGAAAAATCTTTGCAAGATTGCGCTTGTGAAACCTGTTCTGGAAATATGGTCCAGTTTGTAATACTTGGTAAAGGTATGTACAGTGGACTAGGTGGCTGCCTCAAGGATGGAAGTTGTGTCTAGGCCCTTGGAAATGCTCTAGTAGTGTGCCTTGACCCCCTGATGCAAGTACTTTTGCATAGTAGGAATAGCAGATGCAGTCTTCCTAATCCAGCATAAAATAGTTTGGATACTGCTTTGTCCAGAGCCCTGAGATGGAAAGACACAAAGTTGATTAGATTTTCTAATGGTCTTAGCTTTTTCTAAGTAAAACCTTAACTGCCTGTGGACATCAAGGGAGTGTATTCTGTGTTATTTATAGGAGATGGAAAGAAGGTGGGCAAGTGAATAGATTGATTTAGTGATAGTTCGTTGTCCACTTTGGGCATGGAGGGATTGGTGCGCAGGGTCACCTTGTCTTTGGGTAAGCCAGTGTAGGGAGGGTATGCCATGGGTGCCCGTAATTCCAAGAACCTTCTGGCTGAGGTGATGGATACCAACACAACTGTTTTATATTTGCAAATCTAAAGGGATAGAGAGTTGGCTGGCTCAAAGTGGCTGAGTGTAAGATTTTCCAGGACATAATTTAGGTCCCATTGCAGTGAGATAGACTTCCTTGGTGGTTTTGTGTGTAGGATCCCTTTCAAAAACATTTTAACATCCAACCTGGAAAGTAGAGGAGGGTCCAAGGTTAAGCATGCAGAGATGGCATGTTAATTATGAAAGGTCTGCCTTTACGAGTTCACACACAGGTTAAGACTAGACCACTTAAGAGATCACAGTCTTCCAAGACATCATATTGAGAACCTCTCTCATTTGGAAACGTAGGATCTCCTTGTGTTGAGTTCCCTGGTCTCCTGCAGGGGACAGCATGTCCTCCATGTAGTGGTGTCTGAGGGGGACTAAGTTCAGCACCCAGAGGGTGAGCAGATCCATCTTGTGAAGCAACTTGTGAGTGCTCTTGGCGAGGGATTGAAGGGGGAACCAGTTCTGCCATGGTCAATACAGTGTTCACCAGCAAGATTTTTGACATTCCCCTACTGAATTTCAGGAGAACTTTCTGAAGGAGAGGAAAGGGAGGGAAGGCATGTAGCAGCAGTCCCTTCAATGAGACGGTGAAGGCATCCACTCTCCAAGCTAGAGGGGAGGTATCCTTGGTAAAGGTTTCTCAATTGTCTGTTTTGGGGGGAGGCAAATCTATATGTGGCATGCCCCACTAATGCACAATGTCTAGGAATACTTCTCTGTGCAACATCAACTCATGATTCAGACAGAATGATGTGCTGAGAGCATCCGCTTGGTGGTTGTCCTGGGATGGGACTCAGACTGCCTGCAGAGAGATGTCCAATGAGGCCAATACCCAAATCTGCATTGCTAGCTTGCAGAGAAGATAAGATCTGCCCCCCCCCCACCACATAACAGTGGTGATGTCTGTGAAGATTTGAAGGGGGCCTCGCTGTAGAAGAGGGAGAAAGGCCTTCAGTGCTAAGTAACTGCTGTCATCTCCCTTATGTTGATGCGTTTTTTTCAGGAAGGATGCTTGCCACAGGGCTTGCACTTTGACCACTCATGGTAGTCCCCCAGACCAGATCTGAGGCAGCTGTCTGCATCCATTCAGATGTGTGGGTAAGAGGGGTAAACCTGGATTCAGTTGCATCTGTTTAATCCACCACTTCAGTTCTGTTTTTAGACAAGGTAGGAAGAGTATTCAAGAAGTCGAGTGTGTGGCTGTGTTGGGACCACACATTCTGTAGATAGCACTGTAAATTTCCTCATGGGCCTCCTGGCTACTGGCAAAGTACAGTTGTGTACACTTACCATAAATGTAGACGTTAGAGTGTATTCACTGTGGCAGTCATTACATTTGGGTAATCTGCTGGCAGGTTGCCCTCAGTCGGCCTGATTAACAAAGTTTTGGGTCCTGCATCGGTTGCGGTCCCTTCCCTGACGTCAGGTTGTCAGGGGTATAAAACAAGCGGCAGACGCTATTACATCAGTTTTTCTTGCCCCAGATGTCAGGTGCCCCCCAAATGGGGAGCAAAATTTATATAAGTAATTAAAAACAAAAAAATATACCTCCAAACAAAAGCAAATACACAAAAAAGGCTTTTAAGCATAGTAAAAGAAAGTAGAGGTATAGTAAGCGAAACAGGGGGCTGGAGGGAGGGTAACCAGGACAGTAACAGTGAATACACTAACATCTACATTTATGTTAAGTGTACACAACTGTATTATGTTCTTCATGTTTCACTGTTGCAGTCATTACATTTGGGTAGATTCCCAATGCTATGGTTGGGAGGATGGATTTATACTGTATTAGGACCAGCTATAAGGCCCTGCAAAACAGCAGTGGCAATGCCAGCTCTGGATTTAGAGAAAATTGGTAAGTGATCATGCTTGGTCAAAGTATGAACTGAACTCCAGGTAGCAGCTTCTAGAATATCCCTGGTAGGAACACCTCTGAAAAAGGCTGTAGAAGTAGATGCAGCCCTGGTGGAATGAGATCTGATCCCCTAGGGGATAGGTTTTTCCATGGTGCTTATAGCAGAAATGAATACAATGGCTTATCCATTTAGAAATGGTTCGCTTTGAAATAGCCTTCCCCTCTGCCCCTGCAGCAAATGCTACCAGCAGTTCAGATTTTCTTCGAGATTATTCCCATCCATGTAGAATCTAAGTTGTCTGTGTACATCCAATGAATGCAGAATCCGCTCCCCCTTGTTCTGTGGATTGGGAAAGAAAGTTGGCAAATGAATGGACTGATTAAGAGCCACAATGGATACCACCTTGGGCATGAAGGATGGATCGGTCCTGAGTGACACCCTATCCACATGAAAGATGATGAAAGGCTCCACTGCCATAAGGGCCTGTAATTCAGATTATCCTTCTAGCTGAAGTGATTGTTAAAATGAAAGGCTGTTTTCCAGGAAATAAATTTTAAGTCTGCAGTAGCAGCTGGCTTGAAAGGAGGAAGAGTTAAGTTTCTCCAATACAAAGTTAAGGTCCCAGGCAGGGGTTGGAGCTCTCCTGGGTGGTCTCAAGTTTTTGGCCCCTCTGAGATACTGCTTTAGCAGAGGATGAGAGAAGGGGGGGGGGGGTTCTGTGCTGTAATGAGCTGAAATGGCTGTGGCATGGATTTTTATAGAGGAAAAAGACAGGCCCTTGTGAAGCATCTCAGTTGTTGTTGTGTCCTTCGGCTTTTCCCGGTTCCAGCGGAACTCCGGTCAGCTAATGATTGGCAGTTGCTTTTTACGTGCAGAGTTGCCAGCCCTGACACAACCTTCAACGAAGGTACGCCCATTCACGCATGTCTCCACGCAGAAGACGCTCTAGCTGAGAACTGAACCGGACAGCGTCTTACTGTGAGGTGACAACGCTACTGCAGCACCACCACTGCTGTGAAGCATCTCAGTTAAGTATTGCAAAATCTGAGGTAAATTGGGCGCTGCTGTGCTCTTCCCTTGAGATTGATTCCAGGCACAGAATCTTTTCCATTTGTCAGCAAACGATTTTCTAGTACTAGGTCTTCTTGCCTCGAAAATGACATCCATCAAAGGTTTGCTGAGGGATGCTAAGGGGGGATTTAAATGATTAGCCAAGCTGCAAGATTCAATGTTTGGAGCTGAGGGTGCAGAATTTGGTTTTCCTGCTGAGACAATAAAGGAAGGTGTCTGAGGCAGGTGCTATGGAGAAATTTGTGACACTGCGCAGGAGTGGGTACCAGCGTTGCAAGGCCAGTTTGGAGCAAACAATCATTTTGGCTTGTCCTGTTTGACTTTTAGTAGAACTTTGGAGAGCAGAGGGGGAAAGGCATAGACTGATAGGTTTTTCCAGCTGAAGGACAGAGCATCCACTTTCCAGGCTTTCTTGAGAGGAGTTTTTGTGCAACATTTGTCCAACTGGTAGTTCTGGGGTAAGGCAAAAAGATCTGTGTCTGGGCTCCCCCATTTGCTTGTCAACATGTTGAAAATCCATGGTTCCAGTTTCCATTTGTGTGGGTCCATTAGACTTCTGCTTAATTCGTCTGCCAGAATATTCAGATTTCCTGGCAGGAATTGAGCCTGTAGCTGTATTTGACAGGTCAAGGCCGTGTTCTACAATGCCATGGCTAGTCTGCAAAGTGAATAGGAGCGTGTACCCCCCTTGCTTGTTTATGTACCACATAACTGTGTTGTCCATTAATTGTCCTGGATGAAGGTGGTCCTTGAAGGCTGTCAGTACATTCTGTACAGCTAGCATCTCTGATTGATATGAAGGTGCATTGATTCGGGCTCCATTTGCCCTGAATGTACTTCCCACCCAGATGAGCCCCCCCAAGCATAGTCTGATGTGTCTGTAGTTAGAGTGTGAGCGGCAGGGGGTGGAGTGAATAGCAGTCCCTGCCCACCATAGGAACTCTAGTTGCAGGCAAGTTAGGATAGGAATCATTGTTTCCAGGCTGTGACAATGTTGACTCCATAAACGTTTGAAGTACCACTGAAGTTTCCTCATAAGCAGTCTTGCATATGGAATTAGAAGAATGCAGGAGGCCATGAACCCCAAGGCTTGCAGAATTTGTCTTGCAGATAGCAGGGTTTTTGTGGCCACCTGTTTGAAGTAAGTTACCAAATGAAGTTGCTTTTCTGGCCTTAGTAAGGTAAGCCATCTGGGCAGTTTTATTCAAGCTTGCACCCAGGAATGTAATTTTTTGGGAGGGTAACCAGTTGTGATTTCTTTTCATTTATAGTGCACCCAAGACAAGTTAGAACCCTTTTTACAAACGCCAGATGCTTTAGAAGAATGTCC
The DNA here is from genome assembly GCF_019279795.1 of Protopterus annectens. Taxonomy (NCBI): domain Eukaryota; kingdom Metazoa; phylum Chordata; order Ceratodontiformes; family Protopteridae; genus Protopterus; species Protopterus annectens. The sequence continues at coordinate 827,552,565 of NC_056751.1, forward strand.
CTGTTTTCTGCCTGAATTAGACAATCGTTCAGATATGGACATATTTGAATATTTGTCTGTAAAATGCAATTACTGGAGCCAGGCATTTTGTGAAGACCCTGGGCGCAGTAGATAAGCCAATGGGCAGTGCAGAGAAAGTACAGTTTTGTACCTACCATAAATGTAGATGTTTATAACATCTACATTTATGGTAGGTACAATTGAGCTAGAGCCCTGCAAAAAAACTGCAGCAAGCCTGCCTTGTGTGTCTGGAGTATAAAGGCAGATGGTAATGCTTTGTGAAGGTATGTACAGAACTCCAAGTGGCTGCCTCCAAGATATCTTTAGTAGGCACCTCTGAGGAAGGCTGTAGAGGTGGCTGTGGCCCTCCTCTGAGGAAGGCTGTAGAGGTGGCTGTGGCCCTAGTGGAGTGTGATCTGATACCAGTACCATGATAGGAATAACAGAAGCGCATGCAGTGACCAATCCACTTGGAAATGGTCTGTTTAGTTACAGGAAACTAGGAGTTGATCTGATTATGGATATCTAAAGAATGGAAGGTGTATGGCCTGGTTTAGGGCTACCTTAGATACTAGGCATATAATAAAGGGGTTAGGCAAAGAGGGAAACCCTGTCCTGATGGAATATGAGGAATGGCTGCACCGCCATGAGGGCCTGTAACTCAGATACCGAGCTGAAGTGATGGCCAGAAAAGCTGTTTTTTTTTCAGGACAAATATTGTAATTCTGCTGAAGCAGCTGGTTCAGGGGAGGCAATGTCAATTTTTCCAGTACATAGTTAAGGTCCCAAGCTGGCACTGGTTGTTCCTCCTTGGAGGCCTTATATGTTAGCCCCCTCTGAGGAACTAAAGGAGGATCCATATTGAATTCTGAGGCATGTATCTTGATTGAGGAAAAGAAAGTCCCTTGCTCAAAAGTTCAGTTAGGTATTGTAAAAATCTGAGGCAGGTTTTATTTCTAGGATCCTGTCCTCGCTTTTCATTCAAAATGACATCCTGCACTTCTTTGGAGAGTAGTGTCTGATGAAGTTAGGAATTTTCCATGCAGCTAGGCTGAGAGTTTTCAGCTGACTGTAGCAGTAAGTGTTAGAGGCAGGGGCCACGGAGGAGTGTGTGTTAGGCTCCTCAAATAGTGGGTACCAATGTTGTCTTCGGCCAATCTGGAGCAATCAGTATCATCATCGGGCTTGTCTGTTGTCCATGTGAACAATCTGCAGGCAGGAATACGTAGGATGTAGCTTCCATTCGTGAGGATCTGTCATATGCCTGCTCAGGTGTTGCCAGTGTGTTTTCCATTCCTGGCAGGTACTGATTTGTCTTTCCAGAGCTAGATTCCAAAGAGTCATGGTTAGTCTGCACAAATGAGTCCCTCCTTGTTTGTTTATGTACCACATTACTGTGGTGTTGTCTGTTCTTAGAACGCTGAAATTGCATTTATTACTGCCAGCATTTTTTTTTGATTGATGTGAAGGTGCTTTTCTGTTTTGGGCCATCTGCCCTGAATGCACCTGTCCTTCAATATGAATTCCCTTTGAAGACAGGAGACCATAGATTTTAGGTACCATTGAAGTTTCCTCATGTGCAGCTTTGCACATGGGATTAGAAGAATGCAAGATGCCATGAATCCCAGAGCCTGCAGGATTTTCCATGCAGTAAGCCTGGTACTTTATTTTGAAGTAATGAGATAGTTGCCCTTGTTTTTCTGTTTGTTAGGTAAGCCATCTGGGGTGTTTGTCACCAAGTTGGCCAGGAAGGTTATTTTTGGAGAGGGTGCTAGCTTTGATTTCTCCTTGTTGATGGTGTATCCCAGAGAATGTCACATATGCCAGATGTTTGAGTTTGCTGTCCGCTATCAGGCAGCAATCACTGATGCCAGGCACTTGGTGAATACGCCAAAGGGCAATGCAGAGAATTGATAGTGATTTGAACCTGCAAGAAATCTGAGGTATCTTCTGCAACTTTGTCTGATTGGGACATGCAGGTATGCCTCCTTGAGGTCAGCATGGAAGGAGTTGCTGTAATGTGAGCATCTTGAATTTTGGTACTAGAAGAAATGTGTTGAGAATGGATAAGTCCAGAATGGGTCTCCAGTCGCTTCCTTTCTTGGTCATGTTTAGGAGAAGAGTGTGATGAAATTTTGTAGCCCTCTGTTTATTATGTCCAGAATCCATTTGTCTGTTGTGACAATATGCCAGTTGTTTGCAAATAGTGCCAGTTTTTCCCCAAAGGTGCTGCCAGTTGAATTCTGCTTGGCATGGAAATGAGGGAGTCATTGAGTCTGCTTTCTGTACTGCGTGTTGGTGATTGTCATTGTCTTTGTCCTCTTTGGGCTTTGTCAGTGGTTGGAAAGGACCAGTTTTGCTGAACCTTGGTGGCTGAACAGATTTTGCCTTTTCTTCCATTTCAGCATTACCACCAAAAAAGAACATCCTTATGTAACGTGCATCCGGAATTTTTGCTTTCACCTGGTCTGGAAGATTTTGTTCCCTTAGCCATGCATGTCCCGATCTGCTGGAGGCCTCTAGTGCATCATAACCACTTCAGCATTATGCATCATATCCTGCAACTCTTTTTAAAATCTGGTGTTCAGGGCACATTTTTGGTTTTTAAATTGTGATAACAGAAATTGCTGATATTTAATCATTTGAAACTGGCAGTTTAAGGCCCTCATGGCAAAACCTTCTACCCCACCTTTCTAGAGATCTAGATTCCCTTCCTTTAGGGCCTTGAGAAATAGTTTCAGGGTCTGCATTATGACCTTTATAGAGGAACTGATGAGAATTAGTACATCATCCAAAACTCCAAAACAGGAGGAATAGCCAGAGGTCTATGCTGAGAGTCTGAAAAGTCTTGGCCTCCCAATGAAGTGCTCGGGGGATACAGAAGGAGGAATAGACTGCTCTGCATCTGAATCCTATAAGATTGTTCTTCAGCATCTTCAGCATCAGAATGTTCTGATAAAATGGATTCTTGGGAGATTTCTCCTCCAGGAAGGTCTCTCTTGGGTCTCTGGGTCTCTGGGCCTGAGCTGATAAGAGTGATCAGGTCTTCTTCAGCCATTTTAAGCATGTGCTTTGATGGAATGAAGATGAGATGCTCAATACACCATGGGGTGGATGTAGATCTATCCACATTGGTGGGTTCGGAGGAAAGGAAGAACCAGACTGCAAAGGCGCTCACTGAGATCCGCCATTTTATAATTACAAACAATGCAAAGGAATGGAACCTTTATGCGGTTGTTTCTTCCCCAAGAAATAACACTATTAACAAGGTGCAAATATGCAGGAATGGAAAATCCATTTGCATTCCCACAAAAAATACATTATTAACTTTTTATCGGACTGAGGCAAGAAAGATTCAACGGGTACTTAGCTTAATGAAGACTTCGTTCCAAATTTTTCCGCCGGCTGAAAACCCATATGTAATTACTGCAGCTGTAATGCACGATGAACATCAGGTAATGCAAGTAGCCTGCTTTGAAGCGGAGGTGTCTTCAGCAAGATTCCCTGATTGGGACATGCAGGTAAGCCTCTTAAGTCTAGAGTTACCAACCAGGCATCTTTGCCTAGCATAAGCAGTAACTGTTGAAGAGTCAGCATCTTGAATTTTGGAATGTCCAATAATGTGTTTAGAGTAGATAAGTCCAGAATTGGACGCCATGTTTGGTCTTTTCTGGGTACCAGGAAAAGTCTTTAATAGAAACCTTGTCCCTTTTCCTCTTCTGGTACTGGTTGAATAGCCCCCATGTTCATGAGGGACAGTACTTGTTTCTGGTCCTCTGCCCACTGATTTGGGAGCAGGTCTGGCCATCCGTTTGGGATTGGAAACGTGTGGAAATTAAATCTATATCCCTGGGATACTATATTTAAAACCCATTTGTCCTGGGTTATAAGTTGCCAGTTTCTTGCATTACGTGCCAAAGGGGCGGCCAAAAGGTAAGTGCTTGGTAAGTGTAAAGGGATGTCAATGAGACTGCTTACCATAGGGAGGTGCCATGTTGTTTCCAGATTTGGAGGAGGCGGCACCCCATTGTTTTGTTCTGAAAGTCCCGTGTGACAAACCTGGAGCCTTTGGAATGTCTGGGTTTGACTTGAGTGGCTCTCAAAGTAACTGGAAAGGACCAGTTCTTAGTAGGCCAGTGCCTACTAAATCTTGGAGGTTGAACTTGTAAGAAATCTTTCACAGTTTGCATAGATTTAGCTTTATCTTCCATCTTTTTTAAAACTTCTTCAGCCTTATTACCAAGGAGACGGTCCTGTTGTAAAGCAGTATCCAACAATTTTGCTTTAACATGATCAGGCAAAGTTTGCTCTTTGAGCCAAGCATGCCTTCTTAGCACAGACCCAGTTACAGCGGCCCTGCAAGAGGCCTCCAAAGAATCAAAACCACATTGCAAAGTGTGTTTTCCAACTTGATCAGCTGAATGCAATAAATCCTGTAAATCTATATTCCACACAGTCAGAAATTAACAATTTTCTGGTTAAGCAGTCCCATGATATGCTGTTGATATTTAAGCATATGAAATTGACAGTTTAAAGCCCTGACTGCCAAGGTTGCAGAAGTGTAAACCTTCTTACCCCATCTATCCAGCGCCCTGGAATATCTATCAGAAGAGGTAGGATTCTTAGCAGTAGAGACCTTAATGCCCTTGGGACCCAGAGAAATGGTTTCGTGATCTGCAATAGGATTTTTGAAAAGGAATTTGTGGGAGTCAGGAACCCTGTAGTATCTGTCTGGCTTACAAGGAGCCAGAGGCAGAGAATCAGGAGCCATACTACATTCTGAAAAAACATCAACAATGTCTAGAACAGGAGGTATAGCCAAAGGCCTATGCTGAGGAAGAAGAAAATTCCCAAATCTCTTTAGATTCAGAGAAATCCTGACTTTCCCAGTGGAAATCTTCGCTTAAAGTATGTAAAGTTTCCCCAAAAGAAAAATCCTCAGGGAGAGAAGCAGAAGGAATGGAATCTTCTGCATCAGAGTCCTCATAAGTCTGTACAGACAAATCCTGTTCATTAGAAGAGTCAGAAGAAATAGAATCCTGTTCAGAAGATTCATAATCAATGTCTTGCCTAGGCCTCTTAGAAAGGGGTGGGGGGGTTGGCTACCCTTGTTGAGAGTAATTAAATCTTCAGCCATTTTGATAATCTGTTTTTTTTGGCATAAGGGCCTGCACATGTGGCCCAGGCGTCGGTTTTTTAGAGAGAGATTTTGGCCTTAGTTTTGAAGATGGCGTTGGTCTAATACATAAATCTGTAGGCCTGAAAAAACATACAGAAGCCGGTGCCTGCACAGCGGCTCCGGACCCATCTAAAGTAGAGACATCCACGGGTTCCATAATTGAAGCATCTCGCGGCATACCGGACTCCGAATGGGTCTCAGTAGAGGCCTGCGAATCAGAAGTAGTGGGTATCAGGAGCTACGATAAGCATCTCACAGAGTACCAGTGAACTGGCAACTGGCTTAGAAGCATTGTAGTCAGTTTTGGACCTAGACGGCCTCTTTCTTTGCTTATTTTTAGGTATTCCGGTAGTCGGATTGCTAACAGACATTTCTGGATAATTAAACCATGAGCCAAAATATTTAGAAACTAAAATATACCAACGTTTAACAGTGCATTGATTAAATTTAGCACAAAACCGACAGCAAGGTACTTTGTGGTCAGGGCCTAGGCAAGGAATATAGTACAAATGAAAATCCTTATGAGGTATATTTGCTTCCTACAAGTAATGCAATTAACTTTTACTGACATCGGTAAGGAGCAAGAAAAAGTTTCCCCAACGGGGTACTTAGCTTTTTAGTTGAAGACTTCGGTTCTGAAACTCGAAAACGAAAATTTCAGGAGTCTGCCGACCAGCACTTGCGAACTGCTTCTGCTTCGGGCACCGCGCGGAAAGAAAGACTGATGTAATGGTGTCTGCTGCATGTTTTATACCCCTGACCTGCCGTCATGGAAGAAGGGACAGCAACCGACACAGGACCCAAAACTTTGTTAATCAGGCCAATTGAGCGCAACCTGCCAAAAGATTACCCAAATGTAATGACTGCAACAGTGATACATGAACATCAGGTTTTCACCTTTACAGAAAACACAAGCTAGGCACAAAGTTACTGGCAGTGTAAAAGTAAAAACAGTGGCGAATTTGCTAAGTGGTCCTTAGGAGTGCAAGGGCTACTCCTCTTGGGGAAATGTCACAGCCACTTTCCAGCAAAGAACAGGCACATACTTGAATGAAGTTAATATAAAGCAAGGCTTTTCATATTAAACTTGCTTACAGTGCACAGTGAAAACTCCCAAAGATGTGCCAGAGCTCCAGCAGCACAGGGACTTCATGCCCAAAAACATCGCCTATGGAAGATTACTGTGACAAGAATGGATGGAAAGATCCAAGAGTATGGTCAAATGGATGGCAATCACACCCTTTGGGAGGAAGAACTGAAATGCCTGCAATGCTACGATAGCCAGTCTTCACACACTGACATGAAGCTTGACCTTGGACAGTCTTCCCCTCAAAATCAACCACACCCCAAGAAGGAAGCATCCATAGTAACCATGGCCTGAAGATGAGGGAGAACACGGTCGACCTGAAACTTTATTCAGCCAATGTTTGATGTGTTTCAAGGAATGTGTAGGTTAAAATTTATCTGATGAGACAGCTATTAAGTGGACAAGATCCACTGTAGGAACCCTAGTATGAAACCTGGCCAGAGGAACCAGACAAATGGATGGAGCCATCAGGCCATACTAAGAAGATGAATTTGGAAAGCAGGGAAATTCTGATACCTTAGACCTGGGTAGCTTGCAGTCAGATTTTAACCTCAAGGGAGGTAGATGGCAATTTGGTTGAGGATATCCAGATAGTCAATGAACTCAACCCCAACTGGATCCAAGTTAGGCTTAGTTTACTGTAATGCCCAAGGATGGCCACAAAGGAAGTTAGTTCTTTGGATATAACGATACTCTTGCGGATGCTGTCAGGAGCCTGTCATCCAAGTATGGAAAGACGTGAAACTCTTGCAACCTGAGCCACACTTGAACACCCAAGACCAAAGGACAGCATTCAGCTGGTAATAACTGGCCCCTGGGTAACAGCACAAGAACCCCCTTGATTGCTTGGCTATATTTATGTGATACTAAGCATCCCAGAGGTCTACACAGAGCATGTCTACTCATTCATCCTCAAAAGGATTACTATGGACTGCACTGTACCTATCCAAAACTTGGTCTGCTTAATGTACTGATTTAAAATGCAGAGATACAGGATGGGTTAGAAGGTACTATTTTTTTTTGGGGGGGAGGGGGTTGTAACGATTTTTGAGTAGATGCTGGATCCTCTCTGGTCTGGCTAAACCTCTTGGATAAATGGGCGGAGAAAGAAAAGTTATGTAAATTCTTACCATAACCACAGATGTCCTTTTTTCCATGTTGCAGTATTCTGTACATATGGGGTTTTCACTTCTTGCTACCGAAACATCTGGCCAGTATACCAAAGATTTCAGTCACTGTATGGTGAGTGGGACATCTGATGTAGCTAGCAGAGCATGGACCTCAAGTGACATCTGCACGCACGAGACCAACTAAGCCCCAGTCAGAACCAGTCCTTACAAGGATAATGTCAGTCCTGTGCCATCAAAAAAGGGAATGGCCATATAACAGGAGGGGTAGGTGGGTGGGAAGGAATACTGCAACATGAAAGAGGACATCTATGGTTACAGTAAGATTTGACAAAACTTTTCTATGTCCTACTCGCATGTTGCAGTATCTGTACATATGAGTTGAATGCCAAAGCTCACTGTGAGGAAGTGGGAGGTGGCCTAGTAGAATTCATGGATAATAGTCCTGGAACATCCAGCGCTGGCCCTAGAAATGTGGTCTAACCTGTAATGTTTGGTGAATGTATGCACAGACTACCAAGTGGCTGCTTCAATTATAATGGAGGTGTGCAAACCCCTGAAGAAGGCCCCAGAGGCCACCACTGCTCTGGTGGAGTGTGCTTTGACAGTACCTTGCAAGGATTTCCCATGGTGTTTTTAGCAAAAAATAGCAGCTTTGGAAATCCATGTTGAAATGGTTTGCTTGGATACTGCCTTACCTAGGGCCCCGAGGTGGAAGGAGACAGTTGATCAGCCTGTCTGATGGACCTGGTTTTGTGCAGGTAGAATCTGAGTAGTCTGTGCACATCCAGGGAATGGAGTACTCTCTCACTGTCCCCCCCTCTAGATTAGAGAAGAAGGTGGGTAGGTGGATGGCTTGATTTAGGGAAAAGTCATTAACCACCTTGGGCATGAAGGAGGGGTTAGTTCTAAGGGTAACTGCGTGAAGTATTAGGGTGGAACAGCCATGAGGGCTTGCAACTCCGACACTCCTAGCAGAGGTAAAGGCCATGGAGGACAGTCTTTCAGGTGCAATGTTTTAGGGAAGCTTTAGCAGCTGGTTCAAATGGCGGAGGTATGAGCTTCTCTAAGACACAGTTCAGGTCAAATGGAGGGGGACAGGGTTTCCTTGGTGACCTGAGATGAAATGGGTCTTAATGGATGAGAATTCTAACCCTGCCTGCAACAGTTCACACAGGTAAGACAGTACTAGAGGAGTCTCGCTTTGCAATGGGTCCAACTGCCTTTTGAGACACCATATGGAGAATCTCTTCCACTTTGATAGGTAAGATTTTCTGGTATTTGGTTTCCTGACTTCCTGCAGGACAGGGACCACATCCTCATTGTAAAGGTATCAGAATGGGATTAGAATCCTATCACCCATAGAGTGAGGTGAAGAGATTGCCACTGTGGGTGGATTTGGGAACCCTTGTGAAGTCCACTCTGGGGGGTAGTGATTGCCCGTGGATAGTTGTAAGAGAAGGGGGAACCAATGCAGTTTTGGCCAACAGGAAGTCACCAGCAAGATTTTTGGTCTGTCCTGCTGGATCTTTGGCAGGACCTTTTGAACAAGGGGGAAGGCATAAAGAAACATCTCCTTCCAGGAAACTGAAGAGGCATATGTTGCCAAAGTCTGTGCTTCTGGTAGTCTGGTGCAGAAGAAAGGAAGTTGCCTGTTGGAGGAGGCAAACAGGTCTATTTGAGGTGTACCCCACTGGTGGACCAGGTTCAGGACGACATCCCTGTGCAGCATCCATTAGTGTGCCTTAGTCAGAGATTTGCTGTGAGAGTCTGCCTGAGAATTCTGTTGGGAAAGTACGTAAACTACCTGCAAAGTTACTCCATGTGAGATGGCCAGTTCCCACACCAGGAGAGCTAGTCCGCATAGCAAATAAGATTTAGTCCCCCATGGTTGTTGCGATACCACAGCACTGTGGTATTGTCCGTAAAGATTTTTAGGGGTTCTGGTTGGAGTTTGGTTTGGAAGGCCCACAGGGCCAATACTGCCCTCTTTTCTCTGATACTTATGTGCTCTTTGCTGTGTGTCATTTGGCCACACACCCTGCACTTTCAGGTGACCCAAAGTTGCTCCCCAGCCTAAGTCTGAGGCATCTGGGTACATGGTCTGCTTGGCTTTCGATGGTTGGAGGGGAAAACCCGGGTTGAGGTTCACCTGATTCAACCACCAACGCATTTCCTGTTTGAGACAGGGCAGGAGGGGTACACTACGAGGGGATGGGAGTGCTGCATCCAAACTGACCTGAGGTACCACTGCAGTTTCCTTATGTGGAGTCTTGCTAAAGGTAACACGGGTATAGTGGATATCATGTAGCCCAGGAGCCTGAGTTATTACCTTGCAGTCAATTCTGTGGTCTGAAGGACCAGAAGTAGGTATGGTCAAGCTTTCCACCTTTTGGGGCAGAAGGTAGGCATTCATGATATCTGTACAGACTCTGCACCCCAAGACTGTTGTGTCGGTTCCAGCTGGGATTTTGGAAAGTTGATCTGAAATCCCAGGGACTGTAGGACAGTACTGGCAACTTAAGTGTTGCAGGAGAGTGTTTGGAGTATGCCTGAATGAGCAGGTCATTCAAATAAGGGAATATCTAGATTCCTTCTGTCCTGCAGAAGGCAATAACCGGAGCTAGATATTTGAAGACTCTGGGTGCAGTGGAAAGCCCAAAGGGCAAGGCAGAGAACTGAAAGTGATTACAGCCCTCAGAAAACCTCTGGTATTTCCTGAAACAGGGCCTTATAAGGATGTGAAGGTAGGCATCCTTGATGTCTAGGGTGGCCATGAACCCTTGAGAGAGGAGAAGAATTGTTAAGGTAAGCATCCTGAAGGTTGGTACCTGAAGGAAGAGCTTGAAAAGTGAGATGTCCAGAATAGGCCTCCAGGGACCATCTTTTTTGGAACCATTAAGATCCTGGAGTAGAAGCCTCTTCCTTTTTCAGACAGTGGAACTGTTTTAATGGTGCCTTGAACCATAAGGTTGTCTAGCACTGCTTGCAATAGGGGAAGCTGTTCTTTTGGGGGCTGTGGGATGCCCTCTTTGGAGAATGATCCAGGTCAAAGTGCCCATCTTCTATTACAGTAAGGACCCATTTGCCTGAAGTAATAAGTCTCCATGCTTAGAGACAATGAGACGTGTAATGAGAGAGGGATAGAGGGAGAAGGTGAGCACTCCAAGGTTGGTAGGTAGTCACACTACCTGCCCTGTCTTGAAAGGGTGGCCTCTGGCTGGTGAATGGGGTAGAATTTTGGCAGGAGTGGGTTGCTTCTTAGAGGTATTTCTAGGTCTTGTGGAGGAAGCAGGGCACAGGTGCTTTCTGATAAATTGAGTTTTGGCTGGACAATTACTCGAATTCAGGAATTGGGGAAACCAGTAGATGTTTTAAATCTGGCATCTCTTTCCCCTTTTGTTATAATGCCTTGAATAAGTGTGCCACTTTTGCTCGAAACAGGGCTGTAATGCCCAAAGGAGCAGCAACCAGCTTAGCTCTAAAATCTGGTGGGGGTTGGAGGCGTAGCCAGGAGTACCCTCTCAAGGCAGATGCTGATGCTGCAGACCTAGCTGAGGGCTCAGCAGCATCAAAGCTGCACTTGAGTGTGTGCCTGATAACCTGAGAATTAAGGGCAATTAGGGAACACAGTTGAGCTTTGTCTGCAGAGTCAGGAAAGTCAGACAACTCCTTGATGATCTTCAAAAAAGATGAGGCATATTTAGCAGTGTGTGTCTGATTAGTTGCTCTGACAGCCAGAGTAGCATAACTATATATTCTCTTACCAAAGTGATCCATGGTTTTACTGTCCTTGTCAGCAGGAAAGAGGGAGGTGGAAGGTAGCAGTTTCGAAGCCTTTCAGTTGAAATGGAAATTGTGACCGGGTCTGCAGCAGGACACCATTAGGAATTTTGAAGTCTCTGGGACTTTATAAAACCTACAGGTCTGCGTGGGGCAGGGGGCAGAGTCAGGGATCAAGGATGCTGCTGAAAAGGATCCAGAAATGCAGGAAAAATGGGAGGAACAGCAGTAGAGTTGAGGAATCCGTGTGACTGAGATGATACCTTCTTTGTACATCTGTCATTCAGATTCCCATTTAAAATGTTCATTTTAGTAATAGTTTTCCCAAAGGTTAGATCCTCTGCTGGTGAGTCAGGATTAACGGATTCTTCCTCAGTGGAGCCATATTCTCAGGGGAGAAAGCAGCTGGGAGGGATATGAAAGGGATTCTTCAGAAAAATCTGAATATTCCTCTTTTTCCTCAAATCTGAAATTTGAGGCTTGGGGCTCAATTACAGAAGGAATTGCAGACGTCCCAGGCCTGGTAGCCCATAAGGTCATAAAAACAGGCTTTGAATGAAGGCCTGCCAATCAAGATACTTTCAGAAGCAGGAGACACATGCTTTTTGTCCTTTTTCAGCAATGGCCTAGCAGGTGTTTGAATGGAGGAATGCCTAGTGTCGGACAACTGCAAGGTAATGGAGGGGTCTGACGGTACTACTGATATCGCAGGTTCCCCCTTGGCGTCTGAAAAGCCTCCATGGACGAACCCTCCACACAGGATTGTGCGGCTTCTGTTTAGGTACCCACTTTATCCGAGTGACAGAGCCCGTGCCTTCAGCCAGGAGGATGTCAACCACAGGCTGAGTCTCAGACGGAGGAGGTGCAGTGGCAATCGTAGGCCTCTCAGCCTTTTTAGACTGTTCGGTAGGCAAGTGGGCAGAACCCTCCGTATGCAACACTGTTTCAAGTGGTTTTCTGAATACAAGTTGAGCACGTGGAGATGGCTACAGAGAGTTTTGGGCACCAACACCTGGCAAATGGTGCAGGCTTTGTAGTCGTGCGACCTACCTAAACAGAACAAGCACTGACCATGGGTACCCTTGTGAAGTATCTGATAGCCGCACTTACTTACCCTTTCTGGATGACATGAACAAGCATTAGAAACAAAAACACTGACTGAAAAGGTTCCCCAAAAGGGCACTTATCTGATTTCTCTAGACTTAGATGTCGGGAAGGCAGGGACATCTGATGCTTGACTGGCAGCTGCGAAGATCTGAGGTCTGGTGCATGCTGACATCACTTTTATTTCCCACGCTCTGCTAAACACATTAGACATACCATGCACCATACAGTAACTGAAATCTGTCTCTAGAAAGGAATGCATCAGCTGTTCCAAGTCAGAACTCTTAAGACTCCTGACTGACCCAGCAGATGCTAGTCTAAACCCAAAATTTAAAAGTACAGACCCAAGAAGTGGGTGGTTCTGGCGAAAACTCAGTCAAGTTAAATGGTGAGTGGAGCCTGATTGAGTAGATACCAATAGCAAGAGGCTAAGTTGCTAGTTAGTATTTGTGCGATTTTGCTGCTGTTTTATTGTGGCCTCTCTCCCAGTAGCTATGGAAAACCTTTCGCGTGGTTTAGTATGTGCATTGTATGGTACAAAGAACAAACTGCCCCCACAAAACTGGCATAAGTGTGTGTACTGTCTGGGTACCATTCACTTTGATGTGGAGTACCAAGCCTGTGTGGCTTTTGGCACTATAACCCTGGCTGAAATAAGGGATACACTTTGGAAGGTAGCCCAATAAAAGTCTAGAACCGCAGCTTCCAGCAATCCATGCAGATGTGGCGCAGAAGGCATGGATTTTAGAGCTGGAGGAGTTGAAAGCTGATGGACTTTCAGGTCCCGGTAATCACATGAGTGTTCGCTTTAGTCCTCTGAGTTTTGAACTTTACTTGGCAGATCACCAGTGTCTTTCTCATCCACCCCTGGTTTCACATCCTCCTTGGATGAGGGATAAGCAGACACTGGAGCAGCTGGAGGGACTGTATCTTTCTGAAAGTTTAGCCCTTCTTTCAGCCAAGGCTCTAGTGCCCAAAGCAGTACAGGCCTAGCACTCCACATTCAGGCGCATGGTACCCAGACAGCACATGCATTTATGCCAATCTTCTGGGGGTAATTTGTACCCATGCAAGGCACATAAATCCTGCAAGAGGTGATTTTCCATAGCTACTGGGGGCAATATGCCACGGCAAAACACAAGTAAAAATCACACAAGAAATAATGAAATTGCTAACCACAAAGGTATACACACCTATTACAAAACAAAAGCTATCCGTAAGTTTCGTTCCAATAAAAGGAATGGAAAAAGGGGGGAAATGAAGGCAGCAAAGCTGTTAATGAGAACACACTCACTGACAAACTAGCTTAAGCAAACGATCACACACAAAAAAAACTGAAATACTGTAAATAGCCAAGAAATGTAGAGGAGTCAATGAACTAATAGCTAAGAAAAGGCACTTGCCTATGGAACTCACAGGGCCACAAATAATGGTAAAGGCAGAAAAGATCTGAAGGGATTCTGTTAGAACAAGGTACGAGTAGAGGAGCCATACCTTCAAGACTAAAGCTGTCAGCTTCAAATCACACCTGGATCCAGTATACACAGACTGAAAAACACTGGACCATGGAGTAAAATTCAAATGAAAATTCTTGGCATAATAATATTCACAGCAAGATAATTCTCAAAATTACAGAGCCATTACTAGCTGCATCTACATCACAACAGTAAAGGCATGGCAAACTCAAGAAACCACACAGCCTGAGAGAAGTACTAGAAAGAATGTTAACACTTCTAAATGTTTTAATCTTAAAAGTACTTTCCTGTACTTTTTGTATGGATTGTGCAAGCAACATGCTAGATGGTTACAATGTAATTTAATATAAACTACTTTGTTACCTTTATCCTACTTTTTAAAGAAATGAAAGTAAACAAGCAGACCTGGACTTGTCAGATTAAAAGTTAACCACTTTTGTTCCTACTGCGACTTCCATGTTGCAGTATTCTTACTGTGGGATTCCCTGCCTCAGGCAACCTGAATGTCAGCTCCTATACTAAAAGCTTAAGCCTGGTTGCTGTTGGTGCATGGGACGTCACACACACGGCCATAAACCAGGACCCTTAAATGGGACATCTGCATGCACAGACCTCAGAACTAACTGCCCATTTGGACAATGGACTACATACAGTCAAATGATGTCCTCCAGACCGGTGAAATGCCAGACTGCCCAGTCTGATCACAGTCTAGGAGGTAACCTAGGGTGCCTCACACACAGGTGAAAGGAATGCAGGGTGATGGTGGGAACGAAGGAATACTGCAACATGGAAGAGGACATCTATGGTTATGGTAAGATTTTACACAACTATTCTATATCCATGTTGCAGTATTCTTACTATGGGAGAGTACCACAGCTTAGAAGGGTTAAGGGTAGAGGTAGAAGTAGCAGAGTCCAGAAATCCCTGCAGGATTGCCCTAAGAAAACCTGCTCTGGCGACATTATCCAACCTCTGTACGTGTGTGTATAGTAGACCAGGTAGCTGCCTCCAGGATGGAGGCTGTGTCTAGGCCACTGAAGAAGGCCTTGGAGTATGGTACAGCGCTAGTAGAGTGCTCTCTTACCCCCTGAAGTAAATCCTTGCCACGGTAGGAGTAGCAGAAGCAAATAGTTTTCCTGATCCAAAAGGAGATGGTCTGTTTGAGACTGCCTTGCCCAGAGCCCTGGGATGGAAGGATACAAAGCTGATTAGACTTTCTAATGATCTTAGTTTTGTCCAAGTAAAACCTTAATTGCCTGTGAACATCCAGGGAATGGAGAGTTCTCTCGCTGTCATTGGCAGGACAGGGAAAGAGTGGGCAGGTGAATGAACTGACTTAATGATAGCACATTGACCACTTTGGGCATGAAGGGTTGGTGCACAGGGTTATGCTATCTTTGTGGAAAATAGTGTAGGGGCATGCCATGAGAGTCTAACTGATGCCCTTCTGGCTGAAGTGAGCTACCAGCAGGACTGTTGTCCATGTGCACATTTGTAGTGATGAACGAACTGGCTCAAATGGGGGGCCAGTGTGAATTTTTCCAGGGTAAAGTTTAAGTCCCAAGGCAGTGGGATAGGCTTCCTCGGAAGTTTGATGTTCAAGACTCCAGTCAGGAACAATTTAACATCTAGCGTGGAGAGCAAAGAAGGGTCTAAGGGTAAGCAGGCAGAGGATAGCAAAAAGGTGCACTTTGAGTATGAAAGGCCCGTCTTGATAAGCTCACATACATAATGCTAGGACAAGAGGTATATCAGCTAGAAAGAAATCCCTAAGCCTTTGGAGACACCATTTGGAGAATCTTTCCCATTTGAGAACGTAGGATCTCCTTGTGTTAGGTTTCCTGGTCTACTTCAGGACAGAAAGCATGTCTTCACAGTAGTGGTGTCTGAAAGGTATTAAAAGTTTAATCACCCAAAGTGTTAATCACAGCAGATGAAGGTGAAAAAGAAGTTATGTACTTACCATAACGTTCCATGTGAGTTGTTTATCTCACCTTTATTCTCACTGATGGGTTAAGAGCCAATCCTCGGCTCCGACACGACCGATAGCAAAGCTTATGGTTTGCCAGTAGCTCGAGACCAAGCCCCTTATCCCACAGTGCACTGCTGGAATTCTCAGATCTTGTTTGCTGCGAGTAAAAATATATATACCCTTTTATTTCTACAAAGCACTTCCAGAAGGGGAAGAAGAAATATTGAATAACCAGGATGGTACTAGCCTCTAAGTCAACTGTCAGCCAGGAGGGGGAAGGAGGGAGGGACGTTGAGAATAAAGGTGAAATAAACAACTCACATGGAACGTTATGGTAAGTACACAACTTTATGTGAAGTTGTTAAAGCTCGCCATTTATTCTCACTGATGGGTAGAGTCCCTAGCACCCCTCAATCTTGGGTGGCTCATGGAAGTACGTTCTTCAGTACCATGGAACCAAAGGAAGACCTGTCCCTGGAAGCCTTATCTACTTTGTAATGCGTGATAAAGGTATGAGGCTTAGACCAAGTGGCTGCAGCGCAAATATTGTCAAGGGACAATTTAGCTTGAAAGGCAGAAGACGTAGTAACTGCTCTGGTAGAATGAGCCTTAGGTTTGTGTGTCAATGGCATGCTCGCATTCGCATAAACAAAGGATATACAATCTGATAACCATTTAGATAAAGTTGTTTTAGCCACTGGATTACCTTTTCTGGCTTCTGAGAAGGATACAAAAAGTTGATCTGATTTTCTAATATCCTTAGTTCTGTCAAGATAAAAGCTGAGCTGTCTGTGTACATCAAGTTTGTGCAGCATGTATTCCAATTTATTAGAGTGGTTGGGAAAAAAAGACTAGCAGCTCAATGACCTGATTGATATTGGATTCAGAACGGACTTTAGGTAAAAATGAGGGGTTTGTTCTGAGAGATACTCTATCAGCATGGAAAAATCATGTAAGGTGGTCTGACAGATAATGCTTGAAGTTCTGACACTCTGCGGGCAGAAGTAATGGCCACTAGAAAAATAGTTTTACAGGATAAATATTTGAGATCACAAGAAGTTACTGGTTCAAAATGGGGAAGAATTTGAGACAGCATAAAGTTCAAATTCCAGGGAGAATAAGGAATTTTGACAGGAGGTCTCATGTGACCACAACCTTTAAAAAAAAGTTTGAGATAGCTTATGGCCCATAACATTTGAGCCACCAAACCCAAGGTGGAAATTTGAGATGGCAGCTAACTGGACTAACTGTAGCAGCTGCTGCCCCTTCCTTAAAAATCTTTGTCAAGAATTCTAAAATGGACGATAGCGGAGCTCAGAAAGGGTCAATTTTCTGCGTGTTGGCCCAAATTGAGAACCTTTTCCACTTACTGCCGTATAATTTCCTGGTGGATGGCTTGTGAGAGGAAAAGAGAATTTGCCTTGTATCTTCTAAAATTGAATGAAGCCTGGCAATTAGGGGAAGTGGTTTAGCCAAGCAGTCAGTTTCAGGGACTGCAGAGAAGGATGGAGGTCCCCTGATGGATGCGTCAGAAGGTACAGAACTGGGTCCAGGATCCATGGATCTTCCCAACAGATGGTGGAGAAATGGGAACCAAATCTGTCAAGGGCAGTAAGGGGCTATGAGGACAACAGTCCTTCCCAGCGATTTTGCTTTCTGTAAAAATATGGGTATCAATGGGAAGGGTGGAATGCATAAAGGAGACCTGAGGGCCAATCGTGTAAGTGCATCTCTCGGGGATGTCCCAGAGGTGGTATTAGGGCAAAGTAGCTTCTGCATTTTGAATTGATGTGGCTGGCAAAGAGGTCGCAGCAAGGCTGGCCCCATTTGCGGAAAATCAACTCCGCAACGTGTTTGAAAGACCACTCGCGAGGGAGCAATATTGCCCTGCTTAGCTTGTCCGCTATCACGTTGGATTTCACCGGGATGTGCGTTCCTAAAAGAAAACGCTGGGACACAGCCCATTGCCAGACACTGAGGGCTTCTTGACAAAGGGGGCAAGACTTGCTTCCACCTTGCTTGTTCAAGTACCAGACTACTGACATGTTGTCCATCTGAATTGCAATAGTTTCTAAAGGAAGAGAGCCCTGAAAGTACTGCAACACCAGAAGTACAGCTCTCAACTCTAGAACATTGATGTGCAAATGTGACTCTTGATCCATCCATGTGCCTTGGGCAGTCTTTCCCTGAAAATGATACCCCCCCACCCCATCAGGGAAGCGTCCGTGGTCACAGTGGCTACTGGGGTGGGACAAAGGGCCTTCAGATTGTGACATGGAGACGTCAACCACCACCAAAGGTATCTTGCAAGAATCCATGATGAGAATCATCTGGTGCATCGGTAGTTTCTGGTAAGACCACTGAGCAAAGAGGAGCCATTGAAGAATTTGCATATGCATCCTTGCGAGTGGTATAGCCAAGGATTGCTGCCACCATCAAACCTAGCACCTTCAAGACCTCTGCTGCTGTAGCTTTGTTCTTTGACACCAGTGAGCTGACGTGTTGGCGGAGAAGTAAGACTCTTTTGATTGGAAGACGTAGAGCTGTAGTTGAGGTATCTAACTCTGCTCCTATAAAAACGGTATGCTATGATGGCGATAAGGCAGACTTTTCAAAGTTGACTAATGCCTAATTGATGGCAGTGTCACATTGTGTTGCCTGAGTCAACTGATGCCTGGTGGTAGTGGTGAGGAGCCAATCGTCTAGGTATGGAAACACCTGGAATCCTAGACGCCTCAGGTGAGCCGTGACCACTGCCATGCATTTGGTGAACACTCTGGGGGCTGTAGTGAGACTAAAGGGCAGGGCTTGAAACTAGTAATGATTGGCTCCCAGCCAGAAACGCAGGTGATCTCTGTATCGTCTGTTCATCTTTATGTGATAGTACGCATCCTTGAGATCTATGGAGCACATCCAATAGCCTTTCCCTAGGAAGGGAAGAATGGACTGAAGCGTGACCATTCGGAACTTCTCTTTCTTTACGAACTGGTCGAGTCTGCTGAGGTCCAAGATAGGTCTCCAGTTCCCTGTTTTCTTTGGTACCAAAAAGAATCTTGAGTAAGTTCTGAATCCAACTTGGTCTGCTGGGACTGGTTGGATGACTTTTTTCTAGCAATCTGTGGACCTCTACGATTGCTTGTTCCCTGAGACTGGGTGGAACATCTGGAATTCTGTTGACAGGAATGAGAGGGGTAGAGAACGGTATGAAATATCCTCTGGAAATGATGCTTTGTACCCATGTATCTGATGTTATGTTTAGCCAGGCTTCTGGGTACAAAGACAAGCGACTGCCTCCAGAGCCGAATAGCCAGGCCCCCTTTCAGGCGAGCTGGTAGGGTTGACCAGAGAACTGACCCCTGTCACCCTGTTGCTGCAGACCCCCTCTGCCGCAGGGGTGGCATCTTCCGTTATAACCCCCCTCCTCTACCTCCAGAGGGGGTTTCTCCACGTGTGCCATGAAAGGCTCCCTGTGCTTTTCGGAACCACATTTTCCCTCCCCTAGGGCCCTTGGGGTAGGGCAGAGTAGGGGTAGAAAAACTGACTCCAACGGCAGATAAGGTCTTGCCGTCCTGCTCACACCTGATGAAAGTTTCCTTTATTTTAGGACCAAACAGTGATGAGCCATCGAATGGGGTGTTGATAAAGGAAGACTTAAAGGGTTCCACAAAAGAACAGAGACACATCCAGGCTTGTCTTCGGAGAGCAATGCCCGAACTAGCGGCTCTACTCGAACCATCAGCTGCATAAGATTAGATGCATGGACGAGTTTACAACTGAGTTTAGGGTAGTGTGCTCTGCGTTTACTTTGTCGGCCTCACCTGCAGCTACCGTACCATGGAGAGCATCTCCTGGCTCTTTCAGGAGATCTTTGTAGTCTCGTAAAATGGTTTAAGTAGTTCAATGATCACAGAGAAAAAGTTGCTGAACTAAACATGCATTTCCCACACCTATCCATGATCCTAGAATCTCTGTTAGGAGGATGGACAGAAGCAGATGTTTCAGGCACTCCTTTTTGGTGGCTGCAGCTACCACCATGGCATCAACAAGCACTCCCCTTGGTCAAAAATGGCTTGTCCACTGGGGCAGACATGAATTGATTTGGCTTACGAAGGACAGGTTCCATGGCCTCCGGTGACTCCCACACCTTATGAGAGATCAGTTCCATGAGTTAGTCATAAGGCGGAGACACCCAAGAAGTGGAAGGTTGAGACCCAAAAGCCTTCAAGGGCATGGACTCCTCCTCAGTAGGGGTCTTGGACTGTCAATCGCCCCTCTGACTAAGGATCTCCAATATCTCTGCAAAGGAGATATCCTCACAGGGGGATTGAGGGGACCCTTCTGACTCATCCAAGTCCGCGTCAGATGTCAGACTCCTGTGGGGAGTCTAAATGCCTCCTCTTGCACAGTCTTTTCCTGGACACCTCCTAAGTGGGGGGATCTGGGGAGGTCTCAGAAGAGCAGGGGATGCCCTGTGGGGGTACTTGAGGGTCAGGGTCTCTACGCTTAGGGGGACCGGTAGACCAAGAAGCAGACAGGAGCTTGAGGGGAGAGGGAAGGCCGAACCGATGCTGACGTTGTCTTTGGAGACTCTCCTCATAGCATCAAAGGCGCCATGGCTCCGACGAGAAGGAGCAGACGGACGTGAAAGGACCATCCGATCCTCCTGCACCAAAGCCATGGGCTAAGAGCCAGAGATAGGAGCAGAGCTCATTCGAGCCGAAGCCCCGGTAGGAAGAGTCGGCACTGACAAATCGGTCAGACTGTCCTCCCCGGACCCGATGGAAGAGCGTATGCTCCTAGAGTCCTCGGTCGGCGCCGAGGACATCCGAGCAGATGGAGCCGATAACACCGGTGCGGGTATTGGCTCCAAGGGTTCGACAATCAACAGTTCGGGTTCCTTCGGCTCAGCGGGTCCTGCTAGTCAGTGCCCAAGACCATTGAACCGGATTTGTCGACTCCGACGAGCAGGTTGGGGCCGACAATTTAGCAAGTCCTGGTGCCTGTAAAAGCTTCTGCACTAGCCGATCCATGTCCAAATCTGAAAGGCTGACTGAAGACTTAGATGAATGCACCGAAGGTGCTGACTGGAGCAGAGGAGAAGAGGGAACCTCAGAGACCGGCTCCAACACTGGGAGCTGTCTCCGAATCAAAGGGACACTCAATTCCGAGGTCTGTGGAACCGATGACCCTCCCTCTGAAGTTTTTGCCTTTTTTGCCACTTTGGGGTCTGAAGATTTTGTACATTTGGAAGATTTGGAAGACAAGCTAGTACCTTCATGGCTACTCAACACCTCAGGAAAGGAATGCTGCAGTAATCCCCTGTCAATTAGCTTCCTCCCTCTCTCCAAGAGGACTCTTGAAGAAAAGGAATGGCAAATGCTGCAAGTGTCTTGGAGGTGTTTAGCCCCCAGACAGTAAATACATTGAATGTGTCTGTCAGTGATGGACATTTTCTGACCACAATCTGGGCATTTCATGAATCCCAATTTAGGATGGGACTTTTCCTTGTCATCCGACATAGTAAATAGTAGAAAACAAAAACCAGTATACTGAAACTAATACAGTCAAGTCCTTACTTTCCTTGTAAAGACGCACACTGACAAAGGAAAGCAACTAAGCCCAAACCGGGCACTACGATAGTTAAAATATAAATTTACAAATACAGGGCTAAACAGGCCCACTTTAAATAGGGCTAAAAGGCACACACAAAACAACTAAGCCAACAGGGCACTAACAAACTACAGATTCTATTAAAATTTTTAACACTCAATTTATATGAAAATATTTGAGAAAAAGAAAAATTTATCAAAACTTGCTATTTTTTCTCACAAATGGTCCGAGCTAGCTGTATCAGAGATCCTCTCTTGCCGCGGCAAACTAGATCCGAGATAATTCCAGCAGTACATTGTGGGATAAGGGGCTTGGTCTCGAGCTACTGGCAAACCTTGAGCTTTGTTATCGGCCGTGTCGGAGCTGAGGATCGGCTCCGAACCCATCAGTGAGAATAAACGGCGAGATTTAACAACTTCACATTGAGAGTTCCCTTCTGCTGTGTGAGTAGGTCCAACTTGTGGGATAACTTGTAGTGAATGCCTTGACGAGGGATAGTAGAAGGGGAAACCAATGCTGCCTTGACCAATAGGCGGTTACCAGCAAGAATGTTGGAATGTCCCTCCTGATTTTCAGGCGGACATTTTGAATGAGAGGAAAGGGATACAGAAATCACCCCTTCTATGAGATGGCGAAGGCATCCACTCTCCAGGCTAGAAGAGAGTGGTCCTTCGGACAGAATTCTCAGTTGTCTGTTCTGGGGGAAGGCAAATAAGTCCTTTTTAGGTGTGCCTCCACTGGTGGACAATGTCTAGAAAAACATCCCTGGGCAACATCCACCTGTGAAGCAGAGAGAATGATCTAAGAGATTCTGCTTGGTGGTTGTCCTAG
The DNA here is from genome assembly GCF_019279795.1 of Protopterus annectens. Lineage (NCBI taxonomy): Eukaryota > Metazoa > Chordata > Ceratodontiformes > Protopteridae > Protopterus > Protopterus annectens. The sequence continues at coordinate 827,574,733 of NC_056751.1, forward strand.
GATGGGATGTAGACCGTCTGCAGATGTAAGTTGTTTTGTGAGGCTAGGTCCTAAATCTGCAATGCTAGCCTAAACAGGAGTAAGACTTGATCCCTTGTTTGTTGATGTACCACATGACCGTGGTGTTGTCTGTGAAGATTTGAAGGGGATCTGGCTGTAGAAGGGGAAGAAGGCCTTTAGGGCTAGATCACCTCCCTTACTGCGGTCACATCCCTTACGCTGTGTTTTTATCCGGTGGTGTGCCTGCCAGTGACCTTGGACCTTGAGGCCCTTCATGGTAGCCCCCCAAGCCCAGATCTGAAGCATCTGTATGCATATGTTGGATTGGTATATGTGGTAGTACAGGAAGGCCTGGGTTCATATGAACCTGTTGAATTCACCACTATAGTTCTGACTTCAAGCAGGGCAGGAAGGCAATCTGAAAGTCTAGAGGGTGGCTGTGTTGGGACCATACATTCGTTAGATACCACTGTAGCTTCCTTATGTGCATCCTGGCTAGTGGAAGCATGGGAATAGTGGCTGCCATAAGACCCAGAAGTCGCATGAACTGTCTTGACAGTTGGTAGGTCCGGATAAGATCCTGGAAGTGGCCTGTTAGAGAAAAGCACCTTGTCTGGAGGGAGGACTCCCTTCAAGTCTGTTCAGATCCTGCATCCCAGGAAGGTTTCGTCCTGCTCTGGTGCAAGCAAAGATTTGGGGAGGTTGAGGATGAATACCAACCTTTGTAGTAAAGACATGGAAAACTGCAAATGTTTTTAGGGTGCTTTCTTTCTCTGCCAGAATGAGTATGTCTAGGTACGGACAGATCCGAATGCCTGTCGTCCTGCAGTAGGCTATGGCAGGAGCTAGGCATTTGGTTAAGACCATGGGTGCAGCGGACAAATCAAAGGGCAAGGCAGTAAATAGAAAGTGAGAACTGGGCCCAGCAAAACGCAAGTACTTTGTGAGTGGGCTGTATGTGGATATGTAAGTAGGCCTCCTTTAGGTCTAGAGTGGCCATGAAAATTTGAAGTGGCAGTAATTAAAGGAAGGCCTGAAGGGATAGCATTCGGAAGGGACTTTCAGGAAGAGGGTTTAGAAAAGACAAGTCCAGGATTGGCCTCCATAGTCTATCCTTTTTCGGTACCAGGAATAATCTTGAGTAGAAACATTTTCCTTCTTGTCCTGAAGGGACAGGTTCCACAACTCCATGAGCCAGTAGATCCTGTATAATGTGAGGGATAAGGTGTAGTTGATTTTTTTTTGGGGACAGAAAATCTTTCTACTACTGCCAGGACCCAGCGGTCTGAGGTGATAGCTGGGCAGGCAGTGGGAGAGACGGGCAAGGCAGTTATGCATTGTTGGTACCATTTCTGTCCTGAAAGGGCTGTGGGTAGAATGAGAAAGAGCGGGCCTGGAAGCGTTGCCTCCTGTTACGTTTTCTATGCTTGGACGAAGGAGCAGCAGTAGAGGGGTTCCGCACACATAGGAAGTTTTAGCTGGACAATTTCTGTAGTATTTTGATAAAGGAGACACTAAGAGGTGCTTAATGTCTTGTAATGCCTTGGTCTTCTCCTGAAAGTTCTTAAACAGTTCAGCAGACTGTTTTGCCAAACAGGAGGTTGTGATCTAGTAAAGCATCTAGAATTTTAGATTTAAAATCTTCTGGCAATGGTTGTAGCCGGAGCCATGAATATCTGCGAAGCACAGATGCAGATCTCACAAAGGCCTCTGCTGCATCATACCTGCATCTAAAGGAGTGTCTGGCTACCTGGGATGCCAGAGTTAGCTTTGATGCTACTTCTGTCTTGCTGGGAGAGTCAGGCAGGGAGGATAGAAGTGTAGATGCTTGGAATACCAAGTACAAGGCATACTTAATCATAAGGGTTTGGTAATTAATGGCTCTGAAGGCTAGGGTGGAAGTATAAACCTGACCCAGCCTGTCCATATTCTTGCTATCCTTGGTAGGCAGAAGAGGTGAGGATGGGATCAGTCTTGACTGCTTGTCAGGGGGCCACAGCTATGACTGCAGGGTCCGCCAAGGGGGGTTTCACTAGAAATCTGTAGTGATCAGGCACCTTATAGAAACTCACGTCTTAGGAGCAAGTGGTTGAGAGTCTGGATTTTTTAGATGTAAAAGCAAATGTGTCTAGGTATGCAGGAATAACTGGGGGGATGGCAGATGGAGAGGAAGATTCAACTTGCAGAAGCTCATAGTATCTTTTTTGAGTTTGTCATTTGAGAAGTATCCCATTTGAAATATTTTCATTTTAGTAATGGTCTCTCCAGAAGTGATTTCTGGAGGAGAGTCTCCTTCTATAGATTCCTCATCTGGGGGCACTGGGACAGTGGAGGGTGAGGCAGCGGCTGAGGGCCTAGGGGCCATGAAGGCTTGCATCAAGGACTGAGTAAATGACTGCCAGTCAAGAACTCCTTCCAAAGAGGAAGAAAATGTTTGCTTTCTTTTCAAAGGGGTAGCTTTAGGAGAAGGCTTAGTTACAGGGGCCTGAGCTAACAGAGGTTTTGGATTCCTGCCTCCTGGATGGGTGTCCGGTGGAAACTTGTTCACCCTCTACTTCGGTAGAAACAGATGTCTGAGTAACCTACGCAGATGTGCTGGCCAGGACTTCAGAAGCAGCTTCCTCAAGGTGAGCCAAAGTAGACAGTTCTAACAGGCGTCCCTCAACCTCTAAACTGGCAGCTAGGGTGCCCGACAATGGAGGGACAGCAGTAGTAGGCTATGAAAGTTTGGCCTTTTTTTGTGGTGGCTCCACCTGGGCAGCTGACTCAGAATCCATCCTAAGCAGAGTCTCTGGTTTTCCAGGTACAGATTAAGAGCAGCCAGATGGCTTCTAAGCGTTTTGGGGACAAAGGATTTGCAAATGGCACAGGGCGTATGGTCATGTTCCTGGCCTAAACAGAACAGTCATGGGCATCCTTGTGTGGAATTTTACGTCTGCATTGGCATTTACCCTTCTTAGCAGACATCGGCTAAGAACAAAATAGCTAAAGTGCTAGCAATAAAAAATTAATTCCCCAACGGGGTACTTAGCTTTAGACGTCTTGTAAGTAGAGGAACGATGCGATCGATCTGACGTTCGACTGTGGCAGAAAAGTTCTGAGGTCTGCACACGCAGACTGAAGACTCCTGGTTTATGGCCCTGCATGCGACATCCCACACAACAGCAACCAGGCTTAAAGGTTTTATACAGGAGCAGACATTCGGGTCACCTGAGGCGGAGAACCCCACAGTAAGAATATTGCAACATGGGAATAGAAGGACATCATGACATTCCTTCAAGAATGAGTGTCATTTGAGGTGAAAAAATCACATGACTGGCACTTTGTCTTTTAGTAAAGCTGATGTGAACATCTCCATCTTAGTTTGAGGCTGCTTTGATAAAAGCTGTAAAAAATTGCACTTTCAGCATACTCAGCAAAAACTGAGTATCCATAATTTGAATTGCCATCCATGTCATTTAATTTATTCAGTGTGTGTTAGCCTGCCAGCTTCAGTAAGGATTCCTGTTGCCGATTACTAACTTACTCATAGGTTGCTGACACGGTAATGTATGCTGATCCACAATGGAACTTTGCATAGCCCATATGTAGAAAAAAACTCAAAACATTGAACTGTTTAGCTGAAAGAATTAGTTTAATTAAAAAAAAGACTAGCATGAGTACCAACAGAGGTCCTACTGCAACCATTTTCTAGTTTCCAAAGCAACAAATATGAATATTTACACTGATTTGCAACAGGCAAGTGATTTACAATAGGCAAGGGATTCAACAATGTTTCCTTACAATTAATTACTGGACATATTGACCTAGCCATCCTGTCCTAAATGTTCCTTATCAAAAAGTATGGTTAAAGTAAAGTCATCTTTAACTGAGAAGAGCAAAGTACTAGGTCTGCAAATGTCAGTGATGCCATACGAGTCAAGAGTCACTGAACCCATCTTTTAGTCTGGAAACATATTAGGGTACCGAACCAAGTTTCAGGATATCCTGGAAAGCTTGAAAAAGTGGGACTGTCAGTCTGGCAAAACCATCCTCATATATAGTTTATATGAGAAAGTTTCCTATGGGCCAACCAGACTCCTTTGAAGGGAGGCCAGAAGGCTGACAGGATACCTTTTACTTATGCTTTGCAAACTGGAGTGTGAAGAGTGTTTGCCTAAGTTAATGGATGCCTCTTCTCTTCCCCTCTATGACCTTTAGTGAGACTGAAGATTCCCAGATTACAACACACAAAGAACACAATATTGCTAGTAAATACTGGTACTTCCTGTGTCTCAATATAATCACTCTGTGTAGCCATTTTAAGTGTTTAATGCTACATTTGTCCTCCTTGGACTACTATCTGGTTTTCTTGCATCTACTTTCTAACTACTGGTATTGGGTGATTCCATGTGATCTGAATTTCAGAGTAAATGATTTTGTGGTTACTGTCTGTTAGCAACTTCTGTAATGTAATATCTGCATAATCCCTAAAGTGACAGTCTTGCCATATTGAATTTTTTCACTATATCGACCCTCAACCATGGAAATACCACAACTAGCAAAATGAGCTGTTATAAAATTTTCTAAAATTAGTCTATTGTTTGATGGAAAACATTTTAAAGATGAAATGTATTCAAACTCTATATTCCAGCTGCCTTAAACTTTTAGCAACTACACCAAGTTTCAAGACTACACTTAGACCATAAATAAAGCAATTAGGGTGTGTGGCAATTTAAAGGTACAATTGATCTAAAGCACAAAATACTGCTTGGTTAACATACAAAAAGGAATAAACCTGTGCCTCTGTCTTCACAAGCACTGGGAAAAGTGGACACCCTTACTTTCAAAATCCAGATGACTGTGTGTAGTGGAATAATCAAAAAAACTGAAAGATGGAGTACTCAGCAGAAAAACTGTCATGACACTGGCAGACCAGTAATCTCAGGTAGTGAGAACTGAAGAAAGCAAACAGGAACGATGAACTCGAGAGTCAGTACATTTACTTAGTAAGTTAACATGTGAAAAACCACTGGCAGCGCTTGTGGCAAAAATGCTACCAGGAATATCAGGCCATACACAGTACAGTTGTGTACACTTACCATAAATGTAGATGTTAGAGTGTATTCACTGTTGCCGTCACTACATTCGGGTAATCCTGCTGGCAGGTTGCCCTCAGCCGGCCTGAATTCCAAAGTCTTTGGTCCTGCGTCGGCTGTTGTCACCCCTTCCCTGACGTCAGGGGTATAAAAGAAGCAGCTGACGCCATTTTCTTCAGTTTTTCTTGCCCCATATATATATGCCCCATATATATATATATATATATATATATATACGTTGTCCGTTCGATTCTCATATATCTTCTGTGGAGGCATACGTGAATGGGGCGTGCCTTTGTTGAAGGTTGTGCATCAGGGCTGGTAACCCGGTACGTAAAAATCCACTACCAATCATTAGCAGACTGGAGATCCCTGTAGCGACCCCTAACCGGGAAAAGCCGAAAGACACAATATATATATATATATATATATATATATATATATATATATATATATATATATATATATATATATATATATATATATATATATATACACACATATATATATATATATATATATATATATATGTGTGTGTAAATATATTCAGAAATACACCAATACAAATTTTACCTTCATCTATAAGAAAATAGACCACATAGGTAGTATAAATCAGAGAAGGAAAGAAGACCCAAAAGAAAAAAGGGGGAAGGCGGGTAGGTAACCTGGACTGCAACAGTGAATACACTTGAACATGTACATTTATGTTAAGTGTACACAACTGTACTATGTTCTTAGTGTTACACTGTTGGTCATTACATTTGGGTAAAGTCCCAAAGCTATGGTTGGGAGGCTGGAACTAAGCAGTAGGAGCGGCTATGAAGCCCTGAAGAACTGCAGTGGCAAAGCCTGCCCCGGACTTAGAGTAGAGTGGCAGAAGATAATGCTTTGTAAAGGTGTGCACTGAACTCCAAGTAGCCGCCTCTAAAATGTCTCTGGTTGGTACTCCCCTGAAAAAGGCTGCTGAGGTGGCTGCAGCTCTGGTGGAATGAGGCCTAATGCCCTTAGGCACTGGCTTGCCATGGTGTAAGTAGCAGAACCGAATGCAGTGGCCTAACCACTTAGAAACAGTCTGCTTTGAGATAGGCTTTCCTTGTGATCATGCAGCATATGCCACTAGTAAATGCTCTGTCTTCCTGAAAACTTTGGTTCTATCCAAGTAGAATCTAATCTGTGTACATCCAAAGAATGCAGAAATCTCTCCCCCTTATTCTGTGGATTTGGTTTGGGTAAAAGGTTGGTAGATGGATGGCTTGGTTAACAGCCACACTGGACACTACTTTAGGCATAAATGTTGGGTTTGTCCTCAGGGACACCCTTGTCTGGATGAAAAATGATGAAAGGTTCCACAGCCATGAGCGCCTGTAGCTCAAACACGTCTTGCAGAAGTAATTGCCAAGAGCAGAGCTGTTTTCCAAGATAAAAACTTCATATCAGCAGTAGCAGCTGGCTCAAAAGGAGGCAGGGTGAGCTTTTCCAAGACATAGTTGAGGTCCCATGCAGGTATTAGTAGTCTCCTTGGGGGCCTTACATTTTTGGCTCCTCTGAGATACTGCCTTAAAGGGTGAGAAAAAAGTGATGGCTCTGTATTGTAATGAGCCAAAATGGCAGAGGCATGAATTTTAATTGATGACAAAGGTAGGCCTTTGTCCAGCATCTCAGTTAAGTATTGCAAAATCTATGGAATATTTGGTACTGCTGTATCAGTTCCTTGTGCCTGGTTCCAGGCACAGAATCTCTTCCATTTTCCAGCATAAGACTTTCTAGTACTAGGCCTTCTGGCTTCCAGAATGACATCCATCACAGCTTTACTGAGGTGTTTTTTTGTACGACTACATTATCCGCCATGCTGCCAAGTTTAATGTCCTGTGTTGGCTGTGCATGATCTGATTGTTTTCCTGGGACAGTAGTAGAGGTATTTGAGGTAAGGTCCAAGCTGAGTATGGAGATAAATTCCTTAGTATTGGATACCAGGTACTGACGTGGCCAGTCTGGGGCAATCAATATCAGCTTTGGCTTCTCCTGTCTGACCTTTAGGAGCACCTTGGGGAGGAGAGGCAGTGGAGGTAAGGCATATACGGATAGGTTTTTCCAGCTGAAAGATAGGGCGTCCACTTTCCATGCTTGTCTGTGATAAGTCCTTGTGCAGAATCCTTCTAGTTGGCAAGTGAGAGGGGAGGCAAATAGATCTATGTCCGGGCATCCCCATTTCCTTGTTATGCTGAAGACTTGTGGATCCAGCTTCCACTCGTGGGGATCCATGAGGTTTCTGCTTAGTTCGTCTGCCAGAGTATTTTCCTTTCCTGGCAGGAATTGTGCCTGCAGATGTACTTGGCAAGTCAAAGCTGTGTCCCACAAGGTCATGGCTAGTCTGCAAAGGGGGTAAGAATGTGTGCCCCCTGCTTGTTTATATACCACATGACCGCGGTGTTCTGTCTTTATCAGTAGTTGTCACGGATGAAGTAGGTCCTTGAAGGCTGTCAAAGCATTTTGAACAGCCAACATCTCTGATTGATATGTAGATGCATTTGGTTTGAGGACCATATGCCCTGAATGCATCTTCCTGCCATGTGGGCTCCCCAGGCATAGTCTGATGCATCCATTGTTAGTGCCTGGCTGGAGGTAATGTGAATGGCTGTCCCTTGTTCTGGTGAGAAGCTTTTGCCCACCATCGAAACTCCTGCTGCAGGCAGGGAATGAGAGTAATGACTGTTTCCAGGCTGTGGCAATGTTCAGTCCAAACACTTTTTAGGTACCATTGAAGTTTCCTCATATGCAGTCTTGCATATGGAATTAGTAGGATGCAGGATGCCATGAAGTCCAAAGCCTGCAGAATGTTTTTTACAGATAACTGGGCCTTTGTTGCCAACATTTTTAAATAGGTAGTCAGTTGCCTTTTTGTCGGGCGTGAGATAAGCCATCTGGGCAGTTCTATTCAAGCTTGCACCCAGGAATGTTATCTCTTGAGAGGGTACTAGTTTTGATTTCTTTTTGTTGATTGTGTACCCTAGGCACATTAGAAGTCTTTTCACAAATGCCAGATGTTGAAGAATGTCCTTGTTCTCTGCTTGAATGAGACAGTCGTCCAAGTAAGGATATATCTGTATTCCTCTTTGTCTGCAGAATGCAATTACTGGTGCCAAGCACTTTGTAAAGACCCTGGGCGCAGTAGATAAGCCAAAGGGCAGTGCAGAGAATTGATAATGCAGTGAACCAGCCTTGAATCTTGGGTATCTTCTGCATGATTGTCTGATTGGAACATGCAGGTATGCCTCTTTTAGGTCTAAAATTACAAGCCAAGCATTCTTGTCCAGCATGGGCAGAAGCTGCTGCAAAGTCAACATTTTGAATTTTGGAATATCCAGGAAAGTGTTCAGAATAGATAGGTACAGTATCGGCCTCCAGGCCTTGTCCTTTCTGGATACCAAGAACAGTCGAGTAAAATCCTCGTCCCTGCTCTTGCTCTGGTACTTGTTGAATGGCCCCCATGTCCATGAGGGATAAGACTTGTTTTTGTGCCTCTGCCCACTGATTTTTTGGCAGATTTGGCCAGCCGTTTGCCTTTGGCAGAGTATGGAAATGGAACTTGTAGCCTTATGACACTGTTTAGAACCCACTTGTCCTGGGTTATGATGTGCCAATTTTGAGCAAAAAGTGCTAATTTTCCCCCTAAGGGTGCTGCCAGAAGATAAGTGCTTGGTGCAGGCAGGGGGAAGTCATTGGGACTGTTCTGTATGTTTGTGATCTATCTTCTCCAGCTTTGGAGGTAGAAGCACCCCATTGCTTTGCCTATAAGAACCATGTGCCTGGGATCTGCCCCTAGGGCATCTGGATCTGCCCCTTTGAGGTCTGTCTGACACAGGAAAGGACCAAATTTTTGTAGGCCAGTGTCAACTAAGCCTAGGTGGCTGTACTTGCAAAAAATCTGACAGTTTGCATACACTTAGCTTTGTCCTCCATTTTCTTTAACACCTCTTCTGCTCATTCAGAATTTAACATTTTCTGTTTAAGCATATGAAATTGACAGTTTAAGGCCTTTATAGCCAAAGTTGCAGATGTGTAAACATTTTCCCCCCAGCTATCCAGTGTCCTTGAATCTGTCAGAGGGGGTTGGGTTTTTTGCAGTGGAAGCCTTAACTCCCTTTGGACCCTGTGAAATAGTTTCTGGGTCAGCAGCAGGGTTTTTAAAAAGAAATTTGTGTGAGTCAGGAACCATATAATATCTGTCAGGCTTAACAGGAGCTGGGGGTAAGGAGTCAGGGGTCAGACTAGACTCCGAAAACACATCTACAATGTCTAACAGGTGGAATGGCTAGAGGCCTGTGCTGAGGTAGTAAAATAAAATCCCTGAGCCTCTTTTTAGATTCTGAAAAATCTTGGCTCTCCCAGTGGAAATGTTCCCTCATGGTATGCAAGGTTTCCCCAAAGGAATAGTCCTCAGGAGGAGATGCTGAAGGTATAGATTCTTCAGCATCAGAATCCTCATAGGGGGAAGAGAATATTCCTGATCAGAAGAGGAATCAGAAGAAATAGAAACCTGATCTGAAGATTCATAGTCAGTGTCTTGCCTAGGCCTCTTATCAGGAGGGGGATGGGAACCCCTGATCAAGGTAATCAAGTCTTCGGCCATTTTGAGCATCTGTTTTTTGGGCATAGAGGCCTGTCCACGTGGCTTGAGTTTGTTTCCTTGCTTTAGAAGGTGCTTTAGTCTTTACATTAAAACAACTTCAGCTTCAAAGGCAAAGATGTTGAAGTCTGAATACACCCTCAGAAGCCGGTACCTGCTCAGCGACTCCAGACCCATCTGAGAGATTAGCGTCTGTGGCTCTAATACCTTGAGTATCCAGCGGCATGGTTGACTCCACGTGGGAGTCGGTAGCGGCCTGCGACTCTAAAGTAGCAGGCGTCAGGGGCTGCGAAAGCGCCTCACTGAGAACCGGCAAGTGGCTTAGGAGAAGCTTCGTAGTCGGTTTTGGGCCTCGGTTGTTTTTCTCTATCCTTTTCTTTGCATTTTTTGTAAACTCCGGTAGTCAGATGGCTATCCGATGACATTTCAGGATAATTAAACCGGCATCCAAGAAAGTTTAAAGCAAAATCATACAGACGCTTAGTGCGTTGGTTAAATCTAGCAAAAAAACGACAACCAGTAACATTGTGTTCAGGGCCTAGGCAAGGAATACAGTAAGAATGAAAATCCTTATGAGGTATTTGCTTTCCACAAGAAATACAATTAACTTTTTCTGACATCAGTCTGGAGCAAGAAAAAAGTGTCCCCAACGGGGTACTTAGCTTTATTGAAGACTTCAGATCTGAAACAAACACGAAAATCTCAGGAGTCGGCCAACTGGCACTTGCGAACTACTTCTGCTTCGGGCACAGCGCAGCAAGAAAGACTAAAGAAAATGGCGTCGGCTGCTTCTTTTATACCCCTGACGACCTAACGTCAGGGAAGGGGCGACAGCAGCCGACGCAGGACCCAAGACTTTGGAATTCAGGCTGTCTGAGGGCAACCTGCCAGCAGGATTACCCAAATGTAATAACTGCAACAGTGAAACACGAAGAACATCAAGGGAAACGTAAGGTTGGTAAACAAATGTCCTAAGAATATTAGGTGTCTTAATTTACTATTCCATTCAGCCTCCCAGAGTGCTACTTCAGCCCTTGAGAAAAGGCATGATCACTACCCGTGGCAAGTAAGACAGGGAACAGCAGCAGGATTCAAGAGGTGGCCCTTTCTCAATCTCCACCTAAAGAGCTGGTCATGTTAAACTACCAGAATAAAATGGAGAGGATACAGGGGGCTGAACAATAAGAAACCAGGAATTCAAGAACTGAAGGCTGTTTATACAAATAGCAACAGAAGTATAAAATGCAATGAATCCAACCAAAAAAAAGCTCCAGCTCAAAATTTAGACAAATGAATCCTTACCCTTGCTCGCATGTAACCCAGTTCACTGCTAAACAGAGGAAACACATGATTCTGCAACATAAACTCCATCTGATCTTTGTAAATCTTTTTCTGGAAGACAAAAGACAAGAATCAGTTCTATACAACAGTGCAAACAAAACCAAGTTGTCACAAACATTTACAGTTTTCCATTTGATAAAGCTGTAAATAACCAAGCAATTAGCTCTGAAAATACTTCTACTGTACAGAATCAGTGCACCCCCAACCACTCATTGTGTTAGAAACTAAGGTTGTACCCCACCAACCACACACTGGCGCCTTACAATGGTGCAGAATACAACTGTCTTTAGAGTGGAGTCTGAAAAAGTTGGGCAATGTACACAATACTGTAAAAAGCTCTAAAGCTGCGTCATGCAGCCAGTCGCAAGTTGCAGTTAATGTGAAGAAATTACAGAAATAAGCTGGAGAAAGAAAACCAAACCCAAATATCCCAGCTGATCGTCTCAAACTGAACTGTATCCAGCTGAGAAATCACCTTTTAACAACTTCTCAGAGGAAAAGGACATGGGAAGTCCAAGTGGCAAACAAATGACAACCAGTGATGGCAAACCTATGACAGGCATGTCAAAGGTGACATGCCATGATGTTTTGGGTGACACCAGTGTTCACCAACAAAAGTTACCAAAGAAACTGGATGGACAAAAATTCAAGAAATGTGACCCTGCACTTATCTATTAAAACTCAGCAAAAGAGTTATCAATTGGTAAATCAAATAAAATGCAATGTGTTCCATATTTTTTCAGTTCAATTCAAAATTACTATTAGGAGGGTAGGGTCATTTTTGGTGCACTGTTTCAGTGCGCATATTTTTTCTATTGTTACTGATTTTTTTTTTTACTTTTATGATACACATCACAAGATTGGGCTATATTTTTAAATAAATTAATATCTAAAGAATTGTTTCTCTGCGTTGGGGGGGCAGGGGCGAGTGGCATCAGCAGATTCAAGATAAGCATTTTCGAATTTGACACACAGAGCCCAAAAGGTTCAGCATCACTGCACTAAACCCTTCTTGTGACTCATCTCAGTTGTGCCAGGTAATGGTGCAGGCAAATAAAGCAGTTTTGAAATCATAGGTAGGTAACTAGGGCTATCTGCCCAAAGATATTTATAAGCCTAGCCAGAATGTGTTTGCTTTCGCCACCCCCTTAGATTAGTTCCCTGTCCAGCAGGGCCACTGAATTGATCCCTGAGATAAACTTTGTTTCCCATCCACCCGTCAAGATTTCTTTTGAAGAGTGTTAGTAAGGTGCTCTGCCTAATGTAGATTGGGATCTTGTTCCAAAGCATGGGAAGTCTCTGGGACAGGAATCTATCCCTCCAGCACATCCTATTTATTGTTCTGGTGAGGTTGAGATCCCTAGAGCATGTGGCTCGTGGGGATAAGGTTTTCTTTAGGTGGAGCACGTCCATTAATTCTGGGTTGGACATGGCCTTGTATGTCAGGCAGAGATCACCTCTGAGTAGGCGGTATGCAACAGAGTACAGCTGTAATTTCTTCAGTCTAGCTGCATAGGGCATCTGTTTGAGGTCAGTGATCCTCTCGGTGAGGTACTTCTGAGGTCTTTCCAGCTGTTGCAGGTGTCTTGTAAGGTACATCCCAAATGCAGCGTTGTACTCTATGATGGCTCTGATGAGTGATGACTAGAGGGGCACAATGACCTCTTTTGATCTGGATGCCAACACTTTTGTGATTAGGTGGGCCACATAGAAGGATTTTCTAACCACTTTGGCAATGTGATAATCAAAGGTGAGGTTACTATCTACTTGGGTCCCCAGATCCCTTATCACATCTTCCGTATTTAGGGGACTACCACCTATGTAGTAGTTGGTGGGTATTTTGTTTTTTCCAAAGGGGATGACTATGCACTTTTTGGCATTTAGCTTGAGGCCATGATTTTGACACCAGGTATCCGTCTCAGTGAGACCCTTTTGGAGGATATCTGACATCCGGAGAGTCAATTATAGCTCCTAGTTTGCAGTCGTCTGCAAACTTGGTCAGCCATAGTCCTCCTGTGCTTGCCTGTACCTCTGGAGAAGTATATGCCGAACAGGAGTGGTCCTAGGACTGAGCCCTGGGGAACTCCACTTGTAACCGATTTAGAGTTGGACCTAGCTCCCACAACTCTCACCATGTTGGTTCTGTCCATGAGCCAGTTGGCAACCAATCTTGTGACGTAGGGATTTTTGTTCAGGCTGGTGAGCTTGTCTATAATACCAGAATGGGGAATGGTGTCGAAGGCCTTTGTGAGGTCTAGGTAGGCTGTGTGTACCACTTTTCCCTCATCTATAGCCTTTGCCTCAAAGAAGTCCAACAGGTTTAGGAGGCATGATCTGCCCTAAAAGCCGAACTGGGTAGGGTCCAGTGTTTGGAGGTTCCCAATGTCTCTGGTAATGAGTTCCATGATGATGCGCTCCATAGCCTTGCAGACCAAGCTAGTCAGGCTTATAGGGCGATAGTTCCCGGGGTCTGTTGTGGCTCCAACCTTTGTGAAGCGGAATAACCGCTGCTGTGCGCCACTCTATGGGTACGTAGCCTGTGGAGAGGCTGAATTTGAACAGTGTGTTTAGGTGAGGGGTTAGTTCGTCTGAGCTCATGTAGGACGCAGCCTGGGACACCGTCCGATCCCACTGATGCTGTGTTTTTGGCTTTAGAGAGGGCTGTTTTAACCTGAGTGTCTGTGATTTTAGGGACTCTACATTCTTCTGGTAGGGTTATGGGCCCTCTTGGGGGTGAGAGAGGGGTGAAATTTTCGCTGAACTTGTCTGCCAGGATATTGGCGATATCGGTCGGTTTAGTGTATTTTATGCCATTCTGCACTAACTCCGAGCAGATCTGAGCATTGCCACTTAGATTCTTGACCTAGCTAAAGAATGCCTTGTGGTTATCTTTGGAGTCCTTGGCAATTTTTCTTTCAAAGCTCGCCTTGGATGATTTTATGAGGGATCGAAGTTTCCTGACTATACTGATCAGGGATGTCTTCCCTTCTTGGGATTTTACTCTTTTCTGTACTAGTTTCCTCCTTTTACTGTGTTGCTTGTTTATGGCAGGAGTCCACCAGACTGGTTTCCTTTTCTTGGAGGAGTGAGTCTTGGTTTTGTTTGGGATGGCATGATCCATGCATTCTTGTAGGTGCCCGTAGAATGTATTAGTGAAGGATTTTGCAGCTTCGACAGTGTTATCCTTCAGCATGGGGGCTTTAAAACTTTCCACCTCGGTCTTAAGTAACATGAAGTTTGCTTTTGAAAAGTTTTTCACGTTGGTTTTTTTGTCCGGGGGTGGGGGCGGAATGTGGATATCCAAAGTGATTTGTTTATGGCCAGATCTAACCAGTGAGGGGTTGACTTCTGGTGTGGAACACCGGTCGCCCATGTTGGTGATGACCAGGTCCAATATGTTGTCACCTCTGGTGGGTGTGTTGACCAGCTGAACCAGGGCGTTTGAGTTTATAAATTCTAGGAAATGTTGGGCAAGGGAGTTAGTACTTGAGTAGTTCTCCCAGTTAAAGTTTGGGTAATTGAAATCACCCAATATTAGGGTGTTTGGTAGAACCTTTATGTTTCCCAGTGTTTCCAGAAATGTGGAATGGGGGGGTACTGGGACATGGTGGGTGATCTGTAGCAAGCTACAATTTTAACTGCAGTTTTGCCCATTGTTAGTTGCACCTGGATGATCTCTGAAGCATCGTGCTGTGCCACTAACCTGGAGGTGTGGGCATCCTTGATGAATATGGATACGCCCCCACCTTCTGTATTTCGGTTTGGGTTCTGTGGCTGAAATGTATGGTAGGAGTTGTAGCCTGGTAGTGCTGGGGTGCTCTCTGGAGCCTTAAACCAGGTTTCTGTTACTGCACATATATTGGTTTTTCCATACTGAGGAGTGCCTCGAGTGCTTGCATTTTGGGGTTCAGACTTCTGGCATTGAGTAGCATTACCCTCAGTTTTTTGTTATTTGTGCTATTTACGGCAGTGGGTTTTGTCTTTTGAGCCTTGCCTAAAAAAGACACTATGGGGGTGGCAAGAGCCTTGGCCAGTATTCGAAAGACTAAGGGTGACAGGTGCAAGCCGTCTCTAGTGAAGCAGCGTGGCTTGTAGAGCATGTCGTCCCAGGCGGACAGACACTGGATCCCCTTTGAATGACACCAGAAACTTAGCCAATTGTTGAAATTGAGAATTTTTTTCTTTATACCGTGGTATCATTCTTGGTGAGGGCAGGATGCTACTCAGGGTCAGGGTCATACCGGCCTGGACTACGTGATCAGAGAGCTCTTCCATGTCTCTTTTCATGTAGTCCAGAGAGGTACGGCTCAGGTCATTCACACAAACGTGGACAATGACAGTCATATTTGTACTTGTTCTGTAGTGACCTGAATGCTTGCGTTATGTGGCAGATCCTGGCGCCCAACAGGCAGCTAACAGTAATCTCCTTATTCAGCTTAGTGAGTGGGACATCAGTGTGCCTGACTATAGAGTCACCTATTATTAGTATGCTGGGTATGTTATTTTGCCTTAAGGGCTGTGATTGCATGGCACACTGGTTTTGTGAAGTATGTGTTTCATGGTTTGTGTTGGGAGGTGGAGGTTACTTGGATGTTTGCTTTGGAGGTCTCTGTTGGTTTTGCAGATTTTTATTTAGAGCCTCCAAGTATGTTTTCATGTATTTATGTGTTTTTTTTTTCCAGTGCTGCTTTAATGGGTCTATGTGAGACTGGTGGTGTGATGCAAGTATTTCCCTTCTCCTCTTGACTGTCTGATCCAGTCTTGGGTTGAGAGAGCTTAGCCTCCAGTTTGGTCGTATAATTGCATCTCTCGGATGTATTAGTGTTCGGTGGTAGGAGGAGGGGGTTGTCTGTGTACATGAGGCAGTTGCAACACTGCCTCAAAATGCCCAGATTCACCAGTTGGACTGGAGAGTACACCTGACACTGCCGTTTGGACATGCCTGGATGGGTACAGTGAACTGTTTTACTGGATGGCTGGTAAGGTCGAATAGAGAGCCTTGCCCTTCTGTACCGTACAGGAGGGTCTAGTGCTAAGGTTTATAACTGCTTGCTATAAGTTTTGAGGAAGTGCCAGGCGGAGAAAAAAAGTGGTTTGAGTGCTAAAGTTGAAAGTTTGTCTAGTTCCAAGGGAAAACTTGAAGAGGAGACTTTGTGGAGCTGGGAATAGTTTTACCCTAGCTAACTGGTGCTGCCCGGCACGCAAAACCAGGCAAATACGGTATTTATAGCAGGGAAATGAAAGAGATAGAAATGAGCCCAAAATGGCCAATAAACTACTAATTTCTGGGCTGAAACCACTCCTCCAGGGACAGACAGGCTGCTCAGCTCCCTCTCTCACAGGTGAACAGAGAACTTCCTTCTATCCAAGTAAGGTATGGGCAAACAGATTTGTAACAGCCCTGAGTTCAGCACTAACCTGAAAACTGGACTATACTAGCTTAGAAAGGTGAGAAACAAGCATATATATATATATATATATATTTTTTTTTTATTATTATAATTTTTTTTTTTTTTGAAAATAAAGCAGATACACTCAAAAAACACTAAATGCACAGAAAAGGATACTTATTGTTATACATCGCAGATCAGAGTTGTAGACAATGCCCTTAGTAATAAAGTAGGAAGAAACACAAATACAGTAAAAGCAGATGAATAAAGAACAACAGAAAACTAACAAACTGATTTAAACAAGTTACCCAATTATCCAGAAAAAGGCTCAAAACTGAGCCCTGTTCCAGCAGTCTTCAAACAGATAAGTTTTAACTGCACACCCCTGCTTACTAAGGTGCAGGTGAACCTTCTCCAAAAAAAATTGCCTGGATCAGTGCTCAAGTTATACAAACAAAGCTAGATTCAGTAGGCCTGAATCTGGTCTATGCTACAGCAACAAACCGCACCAATTTCAGAAAGAAACAATTCAAATAAGCAGGCCTGTGACCAGATATTCCCAGCTCAGAAGGGCAGAATCCAGCCTCTCCTCCCACAAGAATACAGACCACAAACCTTCTTAATGTAGAATAACTGGCCTGAAGCCCAAGTGCTTAAGCCAGAACTAATACACTTTTAGAATAGCAGACACTGGGCCTTCAATCAGCAATTCCCAGCTTAGAAGGATGTAAGCTACCTGTCCTGCCACAACAGTGCAGACCACAAACCTTCTTAATGTAAAACAGCCTGTATGAAGCCCAAGTGCTTAAACCAAGACTTAGAACAGTTACAGTTTAATCAGGCTACTACCAAGCAGTAATAAATGCAGCAGAATAAATAAAAGTGAGTACTTTTAAGAAAAGCAAAAGAAAGTAGGAGTAAAGACAAATACAGTAAAAGCAAAATTTTTTTTTTTTTTATTTGCCTTCTCAAATCTATTCTCTGTATTAAGTAGAGTGAACACTAGACTCAGAATATGATCTCACTGTACTCGGTTAAGTGAGCAAATGAGATGGACACAGGAGGAGTGTTCTAATACAGACTTACAGGAGGGGCGGGCAATTCCAGAGCCACTAACACCAACACAAGAACAGGGTGGGTGGGGAACTATAACTGCAGAGAGAGACAGACCACTCCTTCTGTATTCGGTTTGGGTTCTGTGGCTGAAATGTATGGTACGAGTTGTAGCCTGGTAGTGCTGGGGTGCTCTCTGGAGCCTTAAACCAGGTTTCTGTTACTGCACATATATCTGTTTTCTCCATACTGAGGAGTGCCTCGAGTGCTTGCATCTTGGGGTTCAGACTTCTGGCATTGAGTAGCATTACCCTCAGTTTTTTGTTATTTGTGCTATTTACGGCAGTGGGTTTTGTCTTTTGAGCCTTGCCTAAAAAAGGCACTATGGGGGTGGCAAGAACCTTGGCCAGTATTCGAAAGACTAAGGGTGACAGGTGCAAGCCGTCTCTAGTGAAGCAGCGTGGCTTGTCGAGCATGTCGTCCCAGGCGGACAGACACTGGATCCCCTTTGAATGACACCAGAAACTTAGCCAATTGTTGAAATTGAGAATTTTTTTCTTTATACCGTGGTATCATTCTTGAAGGCATGATGCTACTAAGGGTCAGGGTCATACCGGCCTGGACTACGTGATGAGAGCTCTTCCATGTCTCTTTTCATGTAGTCCAGAGAGGTATGGCTCAGGTCATTCACACAAACGTGGACAATGACAGTCATATTTGTACTTGTTCTGTAGTGACCTGAGTGCTTGCATTATGTGGCAGATCCTGGCGCCCAACAGGCAGCTAACAGTAATCTCCTTATTCAGCTTAGTGAGTGGGACATCAGTGTGCCTGACTATAGAGTCACCTATTACTAGTATGCTGGGTATGTTATTTTGCATTAAGGGCTGTAATTGAATGGCACACTGGTTTTGTGAAGTATGTGTTTCATGGTTTGTGTTGGGAGGTGGAGGTTACTTGGATGTTTGCTTTGGAGGTCTCTGTTGGTTTTGCAAATTTTTATTTAGAGCCTCCAAGTATGTTTTCATGTATTTATGTTTTTTTTTTTCCAGTGCTGCTTTAATGGGTCTATGTGAGACTGGTGTTGTGATGCAAGTATTTCCCTTCTCCTCTTGACTGTCAGATCCAGTCTTGGGTTGAGAGAGCTTAGCCTCCAGTTTGGTCGTATAATTGCATCTCTCGCATGTATTAGTGTTTGGTGGTAGGAAGAGGGAGTTGGCTGTGTACATGAGGCAGTTGCAACACTGCCTCAAAATGCCCAGATTCACCAGTTGGACTGGAGAGTACACCTGACACTGCCGTTTGGACATGCCTGGATGGGTACAGTGAACTGTTTTACTGGATGGCTGGTAAGGTCGAATAGAGAGCCTTGTCCTTCTGTACCGTACAGGAGGGTTTAGTGCTAAGGTTTATAACTGCTTGCTATAAGTTTTGAGGAAGTGCCAGGCGGAGAAAAAAAAGTGGCTTGAGTGCTTAAGTTGAAAGTTTGTCTAGTTCCAAGGGAAAACTTGAAGAGGAGACTTTGTGGAGCTGGGAATAGTTTTACCCTAGCTAACCGGTGCTGCCCGGCACGCAAAACCGGGCAAATACGGTATTTATAGCAGGGAAATGAAAGATAGAAATGAGCCCAAAATGGCCAATAAACTACTAATTTCTGGGCTGAAACCACTCCTCCAGGGACAGACAGGCTGCTCAAAGCTCCCCTCTCTCACAGGTGAACAGAGAACTTCCTTCTATCCAAGTAAGGTATGGGCAAACAGATTTGTAACAGCTCTGAGTTCAGCACTAACCTGAAAACTGGACTATACTAGCTTAGAAAGGTGGGAAACAAGTATATATATATATATATATATATATATATATATATATATACATACACACATGTATATATATATATATATATATATATATATATATATATATATATATATATATATTTATATATATATATTTATATATTTATATATATTTATTTATTATTATTTTTTTTTTTTTTTAGAAAATAAAGCAGATACACTCAAAAAACACTAAATGCACAGAAAAGGATACTTATTGTTATATATCGCAGATCAGAGTTGTAGACAATGCCCTTAGTAATAAAGTAGGAAGAAACACAAATACAGTAAAAGCAGATGAATAAAGAACAATAGAAAACTAAAACTGATATAAACAAGTTACCCAATTATCCAGAAAAAGGCTCAAAACTGAGCCCTGTTCCAGCAGTCTTCAAACATAAGTTTTAACTGCACACCCCTGCTTACTAAGGTGCAGGTGAAACTTCTCCAAAAAAAATTGCCTGGATCAGTGCTCAAGTTATACAAACAAAGCTAGATTCAGTAGGCCTGAATCTGGTCTATGCTACAGCAACAAACCGCACCAATTTCAGAAAGAAACAATTCAAATAAGCAGGCACAATAAGCCTGTGACCAGATATCCCTAGCTCAGAAGGGCAGAATCCAGCCTCTCCTCCCATAAGAGTACAGACCACAAACCTTCTTAATGTAGAATAACTGGCCTGAAGCCCAAGTGCTTAAGCCAGAACTAATACACTTTTAGAATAGCAGACACTGGGCCTTCAATCAGCAATTCCCAGCTTAGAAGGATGTAAGCTACCTGTCCTGCCACAACAGTGCAGACCACAAACCTTCTTAATGTAAAACAGCCTGTATGAAGCCCAAGTGCTTAAACCAAGACTTAGAACAATTACAGTTTAATCAGGCTACTACCAAGCAGTAATAAATGCAGCAGAATAAATAAAAGTGAGTACTTTTAAGAAAAGCAAAAGAAAGTAGGAGTAAAGACAAATACAGTAAAAGCAAAAAAAAAATTTTTTTTTTTATTTGCCTTCTCAAATCTATTCTCTGTATTAAGTAGAGTGAACACTAGACTCAGAATATGATCTCACTGTACTCGGTTAAGTGAGCAAATGAGATGGACCCAGGAGGAGTGTTCTAATACAGACTTACAGGAGGGGCGGGCAATTCCAGAGCCACTAACACCAACACAAGAACAGGGTGGGTGGGGAACTCTAACTGCAGACAGAGACAGACCACACTGTAAAACACACACAACAGAAAAAATGAAACTAATGGCACAAACCAAGGGAACGAGTTTTACACAAAACATTGACAGATACTGATGCAATGTGATTTTCGCAACTAAAGCAGGTCAATGAAGCAGAAGTAAAACAGTGTAACAGGCTCATTTATATTTTCAGCTGACCAAATTAGTCTCACTAGGCCATGGGCCTTGTCAGGGACATACCCAAGGTAGCACTCATGCCAACAAGGAGAAATTTGACTAGGGCACCAGGGACATTCTTTTTTTATGTGCTAAGTGGTGCCAGACAACTATTACTAACATGAAAGATGGGACTTACAAGCCAGAGACAGACTACAAAAGCCATAATGATTCTATGTGCAATTACCCGAAAGGCTACAAGTTATTAAAAATACCCAGAGGACTAGAATCTGCAATTTTAGCTGAATATACTGAAAAGGAAGAGCTGGATGAGGAAGACTAAATCCTACTTCTTCCCCCTTAATGCTCTTCTTTCTATACCCCTTCCTTCTGGCCTTTGTCCCCTCTACAGCTTTAATCAATAGAATCTCTTAGTTATGTACTTACCATAACGATAGATGGTATGTGATCCATCTCGTCTACATTCAATACTGATGGGCTCGGAGCTGAGAATCGGCTCCAACTCGGCCATTCTGACTAGCACGAAGTCTCTCATTGGCTGGGCCAACCGTATATCCCAGGATGCACCACGCCCAGACCCCCAGATCTAGTTTGCCCCCAACACATTCTTCCACCCACAGAATACACAAGAGACAAGTGTAAGAGGAGAGAAAATCATATCCTCATGGGAATCAAATACTTGTCTCCTCCAAATCCAACAGGAAGGGGGAAGGAGGGCGGGTACGTAAGAATGTAGGCGAGATGGATGACATACATCTATCGTTATGGTAAGTACATAACTAAGAGATGTAATGTGATCCTATCTCGCCTACATTCAATACTGATGGGACAGCGTCCCTAGCACCTAAATCCTGGGAGGCTCACTGGAAAACACTCCTGAGCAATGTGGAACCAAAGGAAGCATGACATCTAGATGTCATGTCCAATTTATAATGAGAAATAAAGGTATGTGGAGAAGTCCAAGTAGCCGCTGCACAAATTTCATCCATGGACAGCCTAGCGTGAAAGGCCAATTAAGTTGCCATAGCCCTGGTAGAATGCGCCTTCACTGGAAAGGGAAGATTCCTACCCTTCAATGCATAAATGAATGAGATGCAATCTAATCCACCTAGCGATAGTCGCCTTGGTTACAGATCTGCCAATTCTGTTGTCCGAGAAGGACACAAACAACTGGCTTGATTTTCTCTCCTGTTGTGTCCTATTCAAATAAAACCTCAATTGTCTATGTACATCCAACTGGTGAAATATGTATTCTGCTTTGTTAGAGAATTGCGGAAAAAAGACTGGTAGCTCAATAGCCTGTTGGAGACAAAAATCAGAAGATACCTTAGGGAGAAAGGAAGGATTTAGTCTTGGAGATACTCTGTAGTTGTGAAAAATCAAATAAGGAGGTTTGACAGTAAGGGCTTGAAGCTCCGATACCCTTCTAGCTGAAGTAATGGCTACCAAAAATGCAGTCTTCCATGATAAGAATTTTAATTCACAAGTGGCTGCAGACGTCAAAGCACCGAGCACCATATTTAAGTCCCATGGTAGAATGGGTTGCGAAATCGGGGGGCAAATTAACCAGGCTCCTTTTAGAGAAGCTTTACACAGCTTATGACCCATGAGGGAAGGCACATGAGCTATGTGATAATTAGAGATCGCTGCCAATTGGACCTTTATAGTGGAGACAGCGGAACCCTGTCTTAAAAGCGTCTCAGAAATCCAACACCGCTGACACAGGGGCTGTGAGGGGATTAAGGTCACGCTGCTCAGCCCAAACAGCAAACCTCTTCCATTTACTAGAGTAAATCTTTCTAGTAGACGACTTATGAGAGGAGGACCGAAACTGTAGTACCTCCGGGGTAAGGTTATGCTGTCTAAGGAAGGAAGTGGAGTAGCCAAGCAGCGAGTCTGAGAGTTCAGAGGGATGGATGAGGCTGTCCCGACTGATGAGTCAATAGGTCTGGAGCTGGGTCCAGGATCCAAGGCCCATCCACCGCATATTTCCGAAGGAAGGGGAACCAAACTTGACGGGGCCAGAGTGGTGCTATCAAAATCATGCTGCTTCCCGCGTAGATTGCCTTCTGAATCACTCTTGGCAAGAGAGGGACCGGAGGGAAGGCGTAGAGCAGACCGGAGGGCCAATTGTGGACTAGAGCATCCCTGGGTGGCTCCCCTTGAGGAGGGATTAGAGTGAAATAATTTCTGCACTTCGCATTGAGGGGACTGGCAAAGAGGTCGCAGCAGGGAAGACCCCACCTGGAGAATATCTGAGTCGCCATTCGATCGTTCAGAGACCAGTCGTGAAGCATCAGAATAGCTCTGCTCAGCCTGTCTGCAATCACGCTGGACTTCCCCAGAATGTGCGTTGCCACTAGAAAGCGCTGGGAAGCAGTAGCCCAGTTCCACTCTCTCACGGCTTCCCTGCAAAGGGGATAGGACTTGGATCCCCCCTGTTTGTTCAGATACCAGACAACCAACATATTGTCGGAAAGAATTGCAATAGTTCCCTGGGGAAAAAAGCTGTGGAGTGCCTGCAATGCTAGAAGCACTGCTCTCATCTCCAGAACATTGATATGCAAGAGAGTCTCGTGGATCTTGCCACATACCTTGAACCTTCCTGCCCAGGTAATGTCCCCCCCACCCCATAAGGGAGGCGTCCGTGGTTACCGTGGCAACGGGGGATGAACGATCTTCCTTGATTCAGATTGGAGGGGAGAAGCCACCAACGAAGATCTTGTCTGCATCGCTCCGTAATGAAAACCGGATGGGACAAGGGCAGATCCTGATATGACCACTGGGCCGAAAGGAGCCATTGAAGTATTCGCATGTGCAATTTGGCAAGCGGGACTAGAAGGATGGTAGCCGCCATTGTTCCCAGCAACTGCAGAACTGTTCTGGCTTGAGCTTTTCTGCGGGGCAATAAGGCCATAAACTTGAGCCTGTAACACCTTTATTCTAAGGGTAGGAACGCTCGCATCACTACAGAGTCTAGCTCTGCGCCGATAAAGGCAACACGCTGTGATGGCAGCAATGCAGATTTTGCCCAATTGAATTCCTAACAGAAGCCCCCATTTGAAGGTGGTTCTCATGGCTTGAAAAAGTAGATGCCTGGTGGGGGTGGTGAGGAACCAGTTGTCTAGATAAGGAAACACCTGGAATCCTAGACGTCTCAGGTGAGCCATCACCACTGCCAAACACTTGGTAAACACCCTGGGGGCTATAGTGAGACCAAAGGGCAGGGCCCGGAATTGAAAATGACTGGCTCCCAGCCGGAAGCGTAAATGATGCCTGGAGGCCTTGTTTATCTTGATGCGATAATAGGCGTTCTTGAGATCTACGGAGCACAACCATACTCCTTTCTCCAGCAAGGGGAGAATGGATTGTAACGTGACCATTCGGAACTTGGACTTTTTCACAAAGCGGTTTAAACGGCTGAGATCCAGAATGGGTCTCAAGTCCCCTGTTCTCTTCGGCACCAAAAATAATCTTGAGTAAGTTCCTGATCCGATCTGGTCTGCGGGGACTGATTGGATGGCTCCTTTTCTCATCAGCTTTGAGATTTCTAGTGCTGCTTGATCCCGTTGACTGGGTGGAACGTCCGGGATTCTTTGTGACGGTGGGGGAGAACGGATGAAGGGAATGGTATAACCTCCGGCGATGATTCGAAACACCCATCGATCCTGAGTGATGGACTCCCAGGCCTGAAGGTGCTCCAAAAAACGATCCCCGACTGGCTCCGGAGACGCACAGTTGGGTAATCCCTCAGGGATGCTGGAAGGAGGAGCCACGAAAGGATTTGCAGTTTCCTGTATTGCAGGGGCCTCCGCCACGTCTGGGGCGACGTCTTCCGGAGTAATTTCCCCCTCCTCTGCCTCTGGAGGGGGATTCACTCTGATGGGCGGGGAAAGACTTTTGAGACTTTCTGAACCACATTTTTCCTCCCCTCTGAGCCTTGGGATAAGGTCTAGTGGGGAGAGAAAAACGGGCCACAACGGCAGACAGTCTTACCCTCCTGCTCACATCTCGTGAGGGTGTCTCACTTTGGGTCCAAAATGAGAGGACCCGTCGAAAGGGGCGTCATTGAAAGAAGACTTGAAAGCGTCTGCAAAATGACACAAGCGCATCTAAGCTTGCCTCCTGAGGGCTACGCCTGAACTCGCTGCTCTACCCGCCCCCTCAGCTGCATAAGATATGAGTCTCATGGAAGAGTTGACAATGGAAGAAAGGGTAGACAGCTGGGCGTTAAGACTAGGTCAACGCCTCAGGCACGTTACCCGCCAGGCTATTTCCCAACTCTTTAATGAGATCCCTTTGGAGCAGTGTAAAATAACACAAGTAATTCAGCGACAGCTAAGTAAAGGTCGCTGAAGACAGGGTACGCTTCCCATACCTATCCATGATCCTAGACTCCTTATTAGGAGGATGGATGGAAGTAGAAGCCTCTGCCACGTCCTGCTGAGTGGCAGACGCCACCACCATAGCATCTACGGGTACTCCCTTGGACAAAAATTTTCCAGGAGGCGCAGATAAGAACTTATTGGGGCGGCTAGGAACTGGCTCCACAGTGTCAGGGTGTTCCCACAACCTTCGACAAATAAGATCCAACAATTCATCGAAGGGTGGAGACACCCAAGAGGCGGAAGGCTGAGCTCCGAAGGCCTTGAGGAAGACAGACTCCTCAGAAGGGTTTTTGGATGGCCAGTCGCCCAACTGTCTCAAGATCTCCAGGATGTCGGAGAACGAGACATCATCCGAGGACGACTTCGGGGACCCTTCTGCATCATCGAGGTCGGTGTCAGAGGTGACAGACTGATCTGGGGAGTCTAGGTGCTTCCTCTTACACAGCTTCTTTCTGGAGGCTCTTCAGGCACGGACTCTGAAGGGCCTTCAGAAAGCAGGGGACCACACATGGAGGTATCCTCAGGCCTTGGAGCCCTACTGTCCAGAGATAGAGGGTCACCAGAAACTCTAGTCTTAGTGTCCAGGGAGGGAGAAGCTGATTCGGGTGAAGTCACCAAGGACTTGGCCAGCGTGCTCCTCATAGCCTCGAAGGCGGGTCCCACCGAATCGGAGGAAGGGCCCGTCTCCAAAGCCATGACCGGAGTCGGGGTTCCCTTAGCCAAAGCACCAAGGGGGAGACTCAGAACCAAAGTCAGTGGTCCTGATGTATCACCCTCTGGCCCGACTGATGACCCCCGAGTACCGAAACCTGCAGAAGGACTAGAGAAGGTTGGAGCCATGGGCGGAACCGAAAGACTGGCGGGGGGGTCTCGGAACATACCCAAAGACTTCAACAGCACCAAGGATGTCTGAGGAGGAAGGAATGGAACCGATACAATGGTGGGCTCCGGAGCCAACTGGGCTGGAGCCGAAAATAATTTAGATAACACTGGCGACTGTAGGAGTCTCTGGACCACCCTATCTACGTCCGAATCAGATAACCTGTGGGACCTGGAGGAGACCGATGGGAAAGGTTTCTCGACCCCCTTCTGAGAGACACGACTAGGAGAACGGCTCCGAATCGGCTCCAAGATGATCGGAGCCGAAGTAGGCTCGAGAAGCATAGAAACCTCCTTCGGCGCCGAAAGCTGTGGAACCGAAGAAGCTGGCTCCAAAACCAATGGAACCGAGCCAGTGGACCCTGCTGTAGACCCTGAATCTTGCGGCTCCGAGACCAATGGAGCAGAGAAAGGAGACACAGCTTTAGACCCCATAGCCAATGGCTCCGAGACCAGTGGAGCCGAGGAAGGGGACATCGACCTGGATCTTTTCTCTGGCGGCTCCGAAGAGGACGGAGCCGGGGATGACTTTTTCGACTTGGCCCTGGACTTCTCAGAGGGAGAAGAAACAGCTTCCTCAAAGGAGGGTTTAATTAAACCCTTCAGGATAAGTTTATTTTTTCTCTCCTGCAAGACTCTCGAAGAGAAAGCATGACAGACACTGCAAGATTCTTGAAAGTGTTTGGCGCCAAGGCAGTATAAGCAAATCGCGTGACCGTCTGTTAAAGACATCTTATACCTACACCTTGCACATTTTTTAAAACCCGATGGCTTATGTTCTTCATCTTTGGTAGACATGATACAGCAACACAAGTCAAACAAGTTAAACACAAGTTAATCACTAGGGGGCTCTAAGTTAAACGCTGACACAAGATAGGGCAAAGGCCCTCTAACTATAACGGGCCTAGCCCGCCAAACAAAAGGATCACCACACAAGAAAACAACGTCAATTACCACAACGTAGCTATGAAAATAGCTTTTGAATTAAAAATTCTCCTACAGAAAACTGCTAAGAGATATGAAAAAATTCACAGAGAGGCTACTTAGCCACAGCCAAGTTGAGACCACGTCGATACTCCAAGAACGGCAAACGAGATCTGGGGGTCTGGGCGTGGTGCATCCTGGGATATAGGGTTGGCCCAGCCAATGAAAGACTTTGTGCTAGTCAGAACGGCAGAGTCAGAGCAGATTCTCGGCTCCGAGCCCATCAGTATTAAATGTAGGTGAGATAGGATCACATTACATCTAACTTTATTCTAGCCCCTGTTTTTCTCTCTTCTGCTTTTCTCTCTTTCTCTGACCTACAAAATCATTACTTTAGAATTCTGAGTGTTCTTGTACTCGATTGTATTTCTAACCTTTGCATAGACAGATATTATTCATGGACAATTTTTACTTTTATATTGTATTTTAAACCTTGAATAGACTGCGAGCTATTATTCATAGAAACATTTTTTTTTCTGTCAAAACATTTTTAATCTCTTTGTATTTGAATTTAGTCATTTTTAATTATTGTAATTTTTTGTAATTTACTAATACTTGGAGCTTATCTCCCTGGGCCTCTACTGAAAATGGACATGTATCCAGCTAGACTAGCCCAGCCAACAAATGTAAAATAAAAAATGAAAAAATAAAAATGTAGGCAAGCAGTTCAGCAGTGCTTTGGAACAGCTTCAGAGGAGTTGCAGGTTGATCTCTTGTCAGATACGCAAGCAGAAAAAACAAGCAGTGAATGTGAAAAAAAGTCATCTAGCTGGTGGAGCAACCTACTGTGTTGATATCAGAAAACTGCAATCAAGAGTTTTTGCTGAAATAGAATAGGCAGGAAAAAGGGCAGAACACACTGCATTCTCATTACTGACTGCTGCCCTCACAGGAAAACAAGTACTGCTAATGAGGGAAAGGTAATGGGGGGGGGGTGTCTGAAAAAGTTTTGAGAATTAAATGAAATACATTTCATAAAAAATAAGGGGAAGACGGTAGTTCGGTATTCTGATCAAGCAGCAATATGGGTAAGCACTGGATAAGGTGATAAGAGAAAAAAGCTTAAAAAGATTAGTTAGGAACTTACCATGACAGATGTCCCTCTCTGCTTTAGAATTTCTGACAAGGGAGTTGCCTGCCAAGGTGGTGACCCAATGTAGGCCAGTCTGAGGGTTGGAATACTGCAGAGAAGAGGACATCCATTGTTATCCAAGTTCTTACACAACTAATATATATCCTATTCATCTCTTGCAGCATTCCTGACATAAGGGAATAGCAGAAGAATTTTCTAAAAAGCCATGTAGAATGGCCCTGGCAAAGCTCGTCCTGGATCTGGAGATGGAATCCATTTTAGTGTTTCTGTGGATAGAAGTCAAAGTAGCAGCTTTTAGGATGGAGTGGGTGTCTAGACCCTTATGGAAGGCCCAGGAGGAAGACACTGCTCTGTTACAGTAAACTTTGACTGAGCCTGGAAAGGTCTATATCATGGTCAGCACAACAAAAAGCAATGAATTTAGATATCCAATTGGAGGTCTGTTTACACAAAGGTAATCCCAGAGTACTGGGGAGAAGAGAAAAGTAGTTGTGTACCTACCATAAATGTAGATGTTAGAGTGCATTCACTGTTGCAGTCATTACAATTGGGTTATCCTGCTGGCAGGCTACCCGCAGTCGGACCGAGTTCCAAAGTCTAGGTCCGGCGTCGGTTGCTGTCGCCTCCTCCCAGGTGTCAGTGCGCCAGGGGTATAAAAGATGCAGCAGACGCCATTTTCTTCAGTTTTTCTTGCCCCAGATGTCAGGTGCCCCTAAAAAGGTAGGCTAAATTATGCCAATAAGCATGCATACACAAAAAACTTTTCCTTCATCTACAAGCCAATACACCACATAGGTTGTATAGA
This sequence comes from Protopterus annectens, assembly GCF_019279795.1. NCBI lineage: Eukaryota > Metazoa > Chordata > Ceratodontiformes > Protopteridae > Protopterus > Protopterus annectens. The sequence continues at coordinate 827,603,572 of NC_056751.1, forward strand.
ATAGAGAAGTACAGATAAGTCCCAGCAGGGAAAAGGGGGATGGTGGGAGGGTAACCTGGACTGCAACAGTGAATACACTCTAACATCTACATTTATGGTAGGTACACAAATGTATTATGTTCGTGTTTCACTGTTGGTCATTACAATTGGGTTGAACCCCAAAGCTAAGGTTGGGAGGCTGGTGCTAAACAGGAATAGGAGAGGCTATCAGGCCCTGCAGAACTGCAGTGGCAAAGCCTGCCCTGGATTTAGAGTAGAGAGGTAAGTGACAGTGCTTTGTAAAAGTATGCACTGAACTCCCAAGTTGCAGCCCCTAAGATGTCTTTGGTTGGTACGCCTCCGAGGAAGGCTGCTGAAGTGGCTGTTGCTCTGGTTGAATGTGGCCTAATGCCCTTAGGCACTGATTTGCCATGCTGTGAATAGCAGAAATGAATACAGTGGCCTATCCACTTTGAAATAGTCTGATTCGAGACAGACTTTCCTTGTGATCCTGCAGCATATGCCACTAGAAGTTGTTCCTTCTGAAAGCTTTGGTTCTGTCCAAGTAGAAGCGTAGCTGCCTGTGAATGTCCAAAGAATGCAGAAGTCTCTCACCCTTATTCTGTGGGTTTCGGTAAAAGGTAGGCAAATTAATTGTTTGGTTAAGGGCGACTCTGGACACTACATTAGGCATTAATGTAGGGTTTTTGTCCTTAGAGAAACCCTGTCAGGATGGAAAATGTAAAAGGTTCCACAGCCATGAGTGCCTGCAAAAGACATCTTAGGGGCTCCAACTTGGGAGGTTATTTCTAGGAGCAGAACCGTTTTCCAGGATAAGAATTTTATATCAGCTGCAGAGGCCGGCTCAAACGGAGGCAGTGTGAGTTTTTCCAAGACCTGGTTCAAGGCTCCCGAGAGCACCACACACTACCAGGTTATACCTCATACCATGCTTTTCGGCCCCAAAACATGGACCGAACCACAAAAGGAGGGGGAGTATCAATATTCAAAGATACCCACACCTCCAGGTTGGTGGCACAGCACGAAGCATCAGAGACTATCCATGTGCAACTAACAGTGGGTAAAACTGCCTTCCAGTTTATAGCCTGCTACAGACCACCCCCCCAAACACATGAACCCCACTCGGCCTTCCTGAGAACACTGGAAAATATGAAGGTCCCTCCAAACACCATTATATTGGGCGACTTCAACTACCCAAACAGACTGGGAGCATTACTCTAGCTCCAACACCCTAGCCCAAAGGTTCCTAGAATTTATAAACTCAAATGCTATGGAACAACTTGTTACCACTCCCACAAGAGAGGAAAACATACTGGACCTGATCATCACCAACATGGGGACTCTATACTCCAGACCAGAAGTGTATCCCTCACTGGTAAGATCAGACCATAAACTAACCTCACTGGATATTCACATCCCGACTCCACCACCTGCCCTGAAAACCACAGTGAAAAACTTCTCTAAAGCAAAGTTTACCACTCCTCAAAACCGAGGTGTAATCCTTCAAAGCGCCCGGGCCTGTGGAAAATACAGCCCAGACCGCAGAATCCTTTATAAACGCATTCTATGAACACCTTCAGGAATGCATGGATCATGCAATCCCAAATAAAACCAAGACCCAATCCTCCAAAGGCAGACGTCCTGTCTGGTGGACCCCAGCCATAAACAAACTATACAATAGAAGGAGGAAGCTACTACATGAAAGAGCAAAATCCGAAAAAGGGAAGGCATCTCTGATCAGTATTAGCAAAAAACTACGGGCACTCAAAATCATCCAAGTCCAGCTTCGAAAGAAAAATTGCACAGGACACTAAGGATAATCACAAGGCTTTCTTTAGTTACGTTAGGAACCTGGGTGGAATTCCCAGATATGCTCAGAATTAGTCCAAAATGACAAAAAATACACCGAACCCACAGACATTGCCAACATCCTAGCTGACGGGTTCAGCGCAACCCCCTACCCACCAAAAGGGCAAATATCTATTCCAGTAGAGTGCTGCCCCCCTGACATCTCAGATGCTCAGGTAAGAGCTGCCCTCTCCAAAGCAAAAAACACAGCATCAATGGGACCAGACGGTGTCCCGGGCTACGTCCTACATGAACTCCAAGAAGAGCTAAACCCAAACATAAACTACTGTTCAGTCTCAGCCTTACTACAGGATATGTACCCAAAGAGTGGCGTACAGCAACAGTGGTCCCTCTCCACAAAGGTGGTGCCTCAACAAATCCTGGAAACTATCGCCCCATAAGCCTGACTAACTTGGTCTGCAAAGCTATGGAAAGGATCATGGACCTCAAAGATATTGGGGACCTATAGACACAGGATCCTACCCAGTTCGGCTTTGTTAAGGGCAGATCCTGCCTCTTAAACCTGGTTGATTGCTTTGAAACAGTAACCAAGGCCATTGACGAGGGGAAGGTGGTCCACACAGCCTACCTGGACCTCGCAAAAGACATTGATAAAAAACCCCACTCGGGCATTACAGATAAGCTCACCTGCTTAAATATAAACCCCTATGTCACTAGATGGTTCATAGGTTCATAGGTTCATACTAGGCTATCTGCCTGAGGGCATTTACAAGCCTAGCAACTATACTCATTATTTTGCTGTGCTGGGTTGGATGGGTTGCAAACTGGCTCAAGGACAGAACCCACATGGTTAGAATTGCTGGAGCCATGTCAGACTCCAAACCAGTTACAAGTGGCATCCCACAAGGCTCAGTCCTGGGACCTCTCTTGTTCGGTATATATTTCTCGGAGGTACAGGCCAACACAGAAGGACTGTGGCTGACCAAGTTCGCAGATGACTGCAAACTGGGCGCCATAATAGACTCTCCAGCAGACACAAGCATCCTCCAAAAGGGCCTCAGAAACAGACAACTGGTGCCAGAGCCATGGCCTCAAGCTAAACGCCAAAAAGTGTATAGTCATCCCCTTTGGCAAAAACAAAGTGCCCACAAATTACCACATAGGTGATAATCCATTAAGTACAGAAGTAATTAGGGACCTGGGGACCCAAGTTGATGGCAATCTCTCACTTGACAACCACGTGGCCAAAGTGATTAGAAAAACATTTTATATATCCCACCTAATCATGAAGGGATTCACATCTAGATCAGGGGAGGTCATCGTGCCTCTTTACTCATCCCTCAACAGGCCCATAATTGAGTACAATGCCCCTTTTGGGATGTACCTTACCAGATTGGGATGTACCTTACCAGACACCTGCAGCAACTGGAAAGACCCCAAAAGTACCTCACCAAGAGGATCAAAAAGCTCAAACAGATGCCATATGCTGCCCGGTTAAAGAAACTTCAGTGGCATACGGCCTGCTCAGAGGCGATCTGTACCCGACGTATAAAGCCATGTCCAACCCGGAATTAATGGACATGCTGCACCTCAGAAAATCCAAATCCCATCGAGCTACGCACTCGAGAGACTTGAACCTAAGCAATGAAATAAATAGGACATGCTGGAGGGACAGATTCATAACCCAGAGGCTCACTTCACTGTGGAATAAAATCCCAGTCCAGGTTAGGCAGAGTCCCTCATTAACTCTCTTCAAGAGGAATCTTGAGTGGATGGGAGAGCGTAGGTTTACCCCGGGTATCACTTCTGTCTCACTGTTAGACAGAGGCACAGTATACTAACCTCGAAAAAGGGCATAGCAAAATTAATTTAAAATGGGTGGCGAAAGACAAACACTCTGACTAGACTTATAAAAACCCTAGGGCAGATAGCCTAGTATGAACCTTTGAACATAGTTGAGGTCCCAAGCAGGTATTGGTGCTCTCCTTGGAGGGGTTATGTTTTTGGCCCCTCTGAGGTATTGCCTTAGTAATGGATGAGAAAAAATAGGTGGTTCTGTATTGTAATGAGCTGAAATGGCACAGGCATGAATTTTAATTGATGAAAAGGAAAGGCCTTTATCCAGAATCTCAGATAAGTATTGCAAAAGCTGACGAATATTTGGAACAGTCGTGTCAATACCTTGTGCCTGGTTCCAAGCTCAGAATCTCTTCCATTTTTCTGCATAAGATTTTCTGGGGCTAGGCCTCCAAAATAACATCCATCACTGCTTTAGAGAGAGGTGTGTGTTGAATGGCTACATTATCCGCCATGCTGTCAGGCTTTAGGGTCCTGAGTTGGCTGTGCATTATCGGACTGTCTTTTTGGGTCAATAAGTGAGGAATTTGAGGTAATGTCCAAGCTGGGCATTGAGACAAGCTCTTTAGGATTGGGTACCAGTGCTGGTGGGGCCAGTCTGGGGCAATCAGTATCATTTTTGGCTTCTCTTGTCTGACCTTGAGTACCACCTTGGGGAGGAGAGGCAGAGGAGGAAAGTTATATACTGTTAGGTTTTTCCAGCTGAAAGATGGAGCATCCACTTTCCATGCTTGCTTGTGATAAGTCCTTGTGCAGAATCTCTGTAGTTGGCAGTTGTGAGGGGAGGCAAATAGGTCTATGTCCGGGCATCCCCAGTTCCTTGTTATAATGCTGAAGACTTGTGGATCCAATTTCCACTTGTGGGGATCCATTAGGTTTCTGCTTAGTCTGCCAGAGTATTTACCCTTCCTGGCAGGAATTGTGCTGGCAGATGTACTTGGTAAGTCAGTGCTGTGTCCCACAAGTTCATTGCTATCTGCAGAGGGGGTAGGAATGCGTGCCCCCCTGCTTGTTTATGTACCACATGACTGTAGTATTGTCCATCTTTATCAGTTGTTGTCCTGGATGAAGTTGACCCTTGAAGGCTGTCAGGGCATTCTGAACAGCTACCATCTCTTTTTGATTGATATGTAGATGCATTTGACCTGCAGACCATGTGCCCTGAATGCATCTTCCTGCCATATGGGGCCCCCCAATCATAATCTGATGCATCATTTGTCAATGTCTGCCTGGCTGTGGGTAAGGTGAATGGCTGTCCCGTGTTGAGGTGACAGGCTTTTGCCCACCATCGAAACTCCTGCTGCAGGCAGGGAATGAGGGCAATTGTTTCCAGGCTGTGGCAATGTTGACTCCAAACACTTTTTAGATACCAATGAAGTTTCCCCATATGCAGTCTTGCACATGGAATTAGCAATATGCAGGATGCCATGAAGCCCAAAGCCTGCAGAATTTTTCTTGCAGATAACTGGGTCTTTGTTGCCAACATTTTGAAATAAGTAGTCAGTTGTCTGTGTTTGACTGGCATGAGATAAGCCATCTGGGCAGTTGTATTTAAGCTTGCACCCAGGAATATTATCTCTTGAGAGGGTACGAGCTTTGATTTTGTTTCGTTTACTGTGTACCCTAGACCAGTTAGTAATCTTTTTACAAACGCCAGATGCTGTAGTAGGATGTCGTTCTCTGCTTGAATAAGGCAGTCATCCAAGTAAGGATATATTTGTAGTCCTCATTGCAAAATGCAATTACTGGTGCCAGGCATTTTGTGAAGACCCTGGGTGCAGTAGATAAGCCAAAGAGCAGTGCAGAGAATTGGTAGTGCATTGAGCCAGCTATAAATCTGAGGTATCTTTCTGCATGATTGTCTGATTGGGGCATGCAGGTATGCGTCTTTTATGTCTAAAGTCACAAGCCAAGCCTTCTTGCCCAGCAAGGGCAGAAGCTGCTGCAGAGTTAACATTTTTAATTTTGGAATATCCAGGAATGTGTTTAGGATAGACAGGTCCAGTATTGGTCTCAAGGCTTTGTCCTTTCTGGGTACCAAGAATAGCCTTGAGTAAAATCCTTGTCCCTGCTCTTGCTGTGGTACTTGCTGAATGGCTCTCATGTCCACGAGGGATGAAACTTGTTTTTGTGCCTCTGCCCATTGATTACGTGGTAGGTCTGCATACCATTTGGCCTTGGCAGGGTGTGAAAGTGGAACCTGTAGCCTTGAGGTACGATATTTAAGACCCATTTGTCCTGGGTGATCATGTGCCAATTTTGTGAAAAAAGAGCTAGTTTCCCCACCAAAGGAGCTGCCAAAAGATAGTTTGGTGCTGGCAGGGGAAGTCATCGAGACGGTTTCCTGTATGACTGATTTTTCCCCTCCGCTTTTGGAGGTAGAAGCACCCCATTGTTTAGGCCTGTATGAGCCTTGGGGCGGTGATCTGCCTCTGTGGCCTGACACTGAAAAGGACCAATTCTTTGTAGGCCAGTTCCTGCTAAATCTGGGAGGCTGTACCTGTAAGAAATCCTTCACTGTTTGCATAGATTTTGCTTTGTCCTTCATTTTCTTCAACACCTCTTCTGCTTTAACACCAAACAAGTTATTGTGTTGTAATGGAGCATCTAATAGTTTTGCTTTAACATAATCAGGCAGATTCTGTTCTTTTAACCAAGCATGCCTCCTAATGACAGAACCTGTAACTGCGACACTGCAGGAGGCCTCTAGAGAATCAAAACCACATTGCAAAGTATGCTTTCCCACTTGTTCAGCTGCATGCAATAAATCCTGCATTTCTTTCTTTTCTGCACATTCTGAATTTGTCAACATTTTCTGTTTAAGCAGTGACATAAGATATTGCTGATATTTAAGCATATGAAACTGACAATTTAAAAGCTCTTACAGCCAAGGTAGCAGAAGTATAAATCTTTTTCCCCCATCTGTCCAGGGCCCTTGAATCCCTATCAGAGGAATAGGGTATTTTGCAGTGGAAGCCTTGACCCTCTTGGGACCCTGAGAAATAGTTTCTGGGTCAGCAGCAGGGTTTTTATAAAGAAATTTATGTAAATCAGGAACCCTGTAGTATCTGTCTGGCTTAACAGGAGCTGGTGGTAAAGAGTCAGGAGACAGACCGGACTGAAAATACATATACAATGTATAAAACAGGAGGAATAGCAAGGGGCCTGTGCTGAGGTAATAAAAGGAAGTCTGAGCCTTTTCTTGGATTCTGAGTAATCTTGGATATCCCAATGGAAATGCTCCCTCATAGTATGCAGGGTCTCCCCAAGAGAGTAATCCTCAGGAGGAGAGGCTGAAGGGATAGATTCTTCAGCATCAGAATCCTCATAGGGAGGATGGGAATATTCCTGTTCAGAAGAGGAATCAGAGGAAACGGAAACCTGATCTGAAGATTCATATTCTATCTCTTGCCTAGGCACTGCGCAGCAAGAAAGACTGAAGAAAATGGCGTCAGCTGCATCTTTTATACCCCTGGCGCACTGACGTCAGGGAGGAGGCGACAGCAACAGACGCCGGACATGCACTTTGGAACTCGGGCCGACTGCGGGAAGCCTGCCAGCAGGATAACCCAATTGTAATGACTGCAACAGTGAGACACGAACATCAGCTGGTCTGATTTCCTAAAGAATTTAGTTGTGTGTAGGTAGAACCTGAACTGTAAATCAAGGGTGTACACGATCCTCTCTGCTGTTCTGGGGAGAGGGAAACAAGGTGAGGAGGTGAATTGCCTGGTTTAAGGAAAATTCACTGACAACTTCGGCATGAAGGACTGATTGGTCCCTAGGGAAACGCTGTCCTTGTGGAAAAGTGGAACAGGACATGCCATAAGAGCTTGCAAGTCAAACTCGCCTGGCAGAGGAAATGGCCACCAGGACAAATTTGCCAAGTACAGTATTTATGCTGGTTAGAAGCTGGCTCAAATAGTGCCAGTCTGTTTCTCCAGCACAAAGTTGAGGTCCCAGGGTGGGGCTACAGGTCTCCTGGGAGGTCAAATATGAAGGATGCCTTTAAGAAATTGTTTAGCTTCAAATGTAGAAGCAAAGGGCAGAGAAAGTGGCAGACCAGCAGAGACAACTGGGCTTTTAATGGAGTAAGCTAATCCTGCATTAAGCAATTCACACATAGAATAAAAACCATAGGAGAGTCTGCTGTCAGTGTGTCCTGGTTTCTGTTAAGACACCAGACAGAAAACCTCTTCCATTTGGAGAGCTAAGACTTTCTAGTAGGTTTCCTGGCCTCCTGCAGGACCTGAAGCACTTCCTCAGAGTAAAGGTGTCTGAACGGAATCAGGGCTCCATCGCCTACAGTCAGCTGGAGGGCTTCCAAGTGGGGTTGGACTAGTTACGCCCTTTTTCTGTGTTAGTATGTCCACTGTGGGGCAACTTGTGATGATTCCCTTGGCTAGGTGAAAGAAGGGGGAACCAATGCTGTCTTGGCCAAAAGGGAGTCACCAGCAAGATTTTGGCCTTCCCTTTTGGACTTTCAACAGGACTTTTGGAATTAGTGGAAGGGGTGGCAATGCATATAATTTCCCCTGTCATGAGACTGATAGGGTGGTCACTCTCCATTCCAGAGAATAGGATTCTGTGGCACAACTGTGGGAGTTACTTGTTTAAGGGGGAGGCAAACAGTTTTATCTCTGGAATACCCCACTGGTGGACAATGTCCAAGAACACATCCCTATAAAGCATCCATTCATGAGCTTGTGTTCCGGATCTGCTTAGGGCGTCTGCCACAGTATTCTAATTGAAGGAATGTACACCATGTGGAGGGATACATCCAAGAGGCATGTTAAATCCCAGACCTAGGAGGTAGGATCTGCTTCCCCCGTTTACGCACCACAAGGACAGTTATGTTGTCTGTGCAAGCTTGTAATCTCCCCGGACTGATGAGGGATTGAAATGTCTGAAAGGCAAGGATTAATTTCTTCATTTCCCTGACGTTTGTGGTCTCTTCATTTGGGAAGGTATCCACTCCCTGAACTGTGTGGTGATCCAGGGCTACTCTCCAACCAGTGTCCAATGCATCTGTGAAAAGGACTCAATGTGGTGGCAGTGGGTGAATGGAAAGGCCTGGATTTAGAGTTATCCATCACTGGAGCTCTTTTAAACAGGGTGGCTGCGGGATTTGGAATTCTAAAGGGTGAGCATGTTGAGACCATACTAAATTGACGAACCACTGTAGTTTCATGTACAGCCTGGCTAGAGAGAGCACGAGGATGGAAGTCATGAGCCGCAAGATTCTGAACTGCCTGGCAGATATCTGTTCTAAGGGGAGAGTCTCTGCAAGGAGCTGTGAAATCAGAGCCTTGGGAGTGATACCATCATGCTCCGTTTGAAATCTGCAGCCCCAAAAGGTTTGGTCCTGGGATGGGACCAGGGATGACACTTAGAAATTTATGGCAAATCCCAGGCCTTATAGAATGGCAATTGCCCTTGGAGGTTTTTGTTCAATTCTGAGAACTGGCTTGTATCAAGAGGTCATCTAGGTAGGGCTAGATTAAGATCCCTTAGAGTCTGCAAAAGGCTACCACTGGCTCTAGACATTCTGTGAAGACTCTTGGGGCACCGAGTCCAAAAGGCAAAGAACAGAACTGATGGTGCGAGGATCACAGAGAAACAAGAATTTCCTGCATCTGTGGTGGATGGGAATATGAAGGTAGGCATCCTTGATATATATAAAGTTACGGATGTTGAAGGAAGAAAGTGGAATAGTGCATGCAAAATAAGCATTTTGAATGAGGGAACTATTAGAAAGTTGAGGTAGGAGAGATTTAGAATAGGGTTTCATGGGTCTTCCTTCATGGGAACTAGGAAAAGGTGAAAGTAAAACCCTCTTCCTTGCCCTGGGGGAAAAGGTTCAATAGTGCCCTGTTCGAGAAGGGCTTTCAGGACTGGTGGGAAAAGGGGAGGCCTGGTCTATTGCTAGTAGGGGGAATATCCCTGAAGGAAGGCACCTCCTGCCAGACTATGAAGAACCCCCTCTAGATGGAACAGAGAGTACTTTGTGATGAGTTCCCAGGAGGAAAGGCAAAGCAACTAAGAAATGGACTGTGCAGGTTGGAGAAGTCATGCGGAGGAGCCTGTTCAATCAATTATATACACCAGTAGATATGCAGGAGAAGACACCCAGGATGTAGACGGTCCTGTTCCAAATGCCTCCAGGAACACATTCATCTGGTTTGTGTTTCTGGGTAGACCACCGCCTGACTGAAAGGATCTCCAGGTCTCCTAAAGAAACATCCTCAGGGGTGACTGGAGGACCCCTCCCCTTCTTCCAAATCGGTGTCTTCCATGAGGGACTCCAGTGGGGAGTCGACGTGCCTCCTTTTGCACGCATGTTTGAGACACCTCCTTAGGGGGAGTCTCTGTGGAGGACTCAAACGTCTGGCTGTTCCCGTGTGAGAGCTCCCTGGGGTGAAGATGCAGCAGGCTGTCCCTGAATTAACAGGATGGCAGAATCCATACCAGAAACAGAGGGAGCCAGGGCAAACTCCTAAGAAGAGATAGTCAAGGGTCTCGATGGGATCAAGAGAAAGTACAGTTTTGTACCTACCATAAATGTAGATGTTAGAGTGTACACCCGGCTGCAGTCATCACACTTGGGTTATCCTGTCGTCAGGCGGTCCCGCAGTTGGCCAGAATTCCAAAGTCTTGGTCCGGCGTTGGTTGCTGTCACTTCTTCCCTGACGTCAGTGCGCCAGGGGGTATATATAAAGCATCTGACGCCATTTTCTTCATTTTTTCTTGCCCCAGATGTCAGGTGCCCCCAAAAAGGTGATCAGTAATTAGTATCAAATTAAGTAAATTTTGCACAAACACAAAATCCCTCCAGGTATAAGCAAATACATCAGGAAGGTATTGTAGAGATTTAGCTAGTTAGATCAGAGGGGATGGAGGGAGGGTAACCTGGACTGCAGCAGGGTGTACACTCGAACATCTACATTTATGGTAGGTACAAAACTGTACTATGTTCATCGTGTTACCCTGCTGCAGTCATCACACTTGGGCAGAATTACCAGAGCTAAGGATGGGTGGAGGAGTCATAGAGGGTTAGAGGAGGCTAGAAGGCCCTGCAGAACTGCAGTGGCAAAGCCCGCCCTAGTCTTAGCATAAAGTGGTAAGTGATAGTGTTTGCTAAAGGTGTGTACTGAACTCCAAGTTGCAGCTTCCAAAATCTCCTTGGTTGGAACCCCCCTGAGGAAGGCTGTAGATGTAGCTGTTGCCCTGGTAGAGTGGGGTCTAATGGTAGCAGGAACTGGTTTTCCATGATGGGTATAGCAAAAACGAATGCAATGTCCTATCCATTTGGAAATGGTTTGTTTTGATATAGCCTTCCCTTGTGAAGCTGTAGCATAGGATACAAAGAGCTGGTCAGATTTTCTGAAAGCCTTAGTTTTATCCAAGTAGTAATGAAGTTGCCTGTGAATGTCCAATGAATGCAGGAGTCCTTCTTTGTTCTGTGGATTTGTGAAGAAGGTGGGTAAGTGGATGGTTTGATTTAAAGCCACACTGGAAACCACCTTAGGCATGAAGGATTAGTTCATAGAGAAACTGTATTGATGGAAAATGAGGAAAGGTTCCACTGCCATTAGTGCCTGCAACTCTGAGACTCTTCTAGCTGAAGTTATTGCTAGCAGCAGGGCAGTCTTGCATTATAGGAACTGTAGATTTGCAGAGAAAGCTGGTTCAAAGGGAGGTAGCGTAAGTTTTTCCAGAACAAAATTGAGGTCTCATGTCAGTGTAGGTGCTCTCCTGGGGGGCCTAATGTTTTTTGCCCCTCTGAGGCACTGCCTTAGAAGTGGATGCGAAAATAAGGGTGGATCTGTGTTGTACTGGGCTGAAATAGCTGATGCATGGATTTTAATGGAAGAAAAAGAAAGTCCTTTGTGCAACATCTCAGTTAAATACAGTAGAATGTGAGGCATGTGAGGCTGAATTGTGTTTAGGCCTTTAGCTTGGTTCCAGGCACAAAACCTTTTCCATTTGTCCGAATAAGCCTTCCTGGTGCTTTGCCTCCTAGCTTCCAGAATAACATCCATAACTGCTTGGGAAAGAGGAGCTGGCTGGATGCTTAGGTGATTTGCCATGCAGCCAGATTTAAGGTTTTCAGCTAGCTGTGAAGAATCTGATTGTTTTGCTGTGTGAGCAAATGGGTAATTTGTGGTAAAATCCAAGGTGGGCCCTGGGCCATATTCCTCAATAGTGGGTACCAGTGCTGGCGTGGCCAGTCTGGGGCTATGAGCATCAGTCGTGGTCTCTCCTTTCTGATTTTCAGAAGCACCTTTGTGAGGAGAGACAATGGAGGGAAGGCATATATTGTCAGGTTTTTCCAACTGAATGAGAGTGCGTCCACTTTCCAAGCTTGATGGTGAAGTGTCCTTGTACAAAATTTTGTTAGTTGATAGTTTTGAGGACTGGCAAACAGGTCTATGTCTGGAAGGCCCCATTTTTGAGTTATCATTGCAAATACTTGTGGATCCAGTTTCCACTCGTGGGGATCAATGATGTTTCTGCTAAGGCCGTCTGCCAATGTGTTCTTTCCTGGCAGGAATTGAGCTTGTAACTGAACTTGGTAAGCCAGAGCTGTGTTCCACAAGGTCTTTGCTTGCCTGCATAGAGGGTAGGAGTGTGTGCCCCCTTGTTTATGTACCACATTACTATGGTGTTGTCTGTCCTTATTGTAAGTTGTCCTGGATGTAACAGATTCTTGAAGGCTGTCAGAGCATTCTGTACAGCTAGCATCTCTTTTTGATTGATGTGCAGATTCCTTTGATCTGCGGTCCATACGCCTTGAACGCACTGTCCTGCCATGTGTGCCCCCCAGGCATAGTCTGATGCATCTGTTGTCATAGTTTGCCTGGCTGGGGGCAAGGTGAAAGGCTGACCCTTATTGAGGTGACATGCCTGTGACCACCATAGAAACTCCTGTTGTAGGCAGGGAATGAGAGACAGTGTGTCCAAGCTGTGGCTGTGTTGAGACCATACGCTTTTTAGGCACCACTGTAATTTCCTCATATGCAGCTTTGCAAATGGTAATAGTATGCAAGATGCCATGAAGCCCAAGGCCTGCAGAATTTTTCTTGCAGGTAGTTGGGTCTTTGTTGCAATTGTTTTGAAATATTGAGTCAGTTGTAGTAGTTTGTCTGGCGTCAGATAAGCCTTCAGGGACATTGAATTCAAGCTGGCCCCCAGGAATGTCATATTTTGTGAGGGTACTAGTTTTGTTTTCGTTTACTGTGTACCCCAGGCAACTTAGAAGATGTTTTACAAAAGCCAGATGCTGTAAGAGGATGTCCTTGCTTTCTGCTTGGATGAGGCAGTCGTCCAGGTATGGGTATATTTGAATTCCTCTGTCTGCAGTATGCAATAACTGATGCCAGGCATTTTGTGAAAACCCTGGGCGCAGTAGATAAGCCAAAGGGCAGTGCAGAGAATTGGAAATGGGTTGAACCTGCAATGAAACGGAGGTATCTTCTGCAACGTTGTCCGACAGGGACATGCAGGTATGCCTCCTTGAGGTCCAACGTTACTAGCCACGCTTCCTTGCCCAACATGGGAAGAAGCTGCTGTAGTGTCAACATCTTGAATTTGGGTACTTGTAAGAAGGTGTTTAGAATTGAAAGGTCCAGAATTGGTCTCCAGGCATTGCCCTTTCTGGGAACTAGAAAGTGTCTTCAGTAAAATCCTTGGCCTTGCCCTCGAGTAGGTACCAGTTGAATGGATCTCATGTCCATGAGAGCTGTAATTTGTTTTTCTGCCTCTGCCCATTGATTTTGTGGCAGGTTTGGCATTCCTCTTCTCATTGGCAAGGTGTGAAAATGGAATCTGTATCCTCATGAAATTATGTCTAGGACCCATTTGTCCTTTGTGACAATGTGCCAGTTGTCTGAAAAAAGTGCGAGTTTTCCTCCCAAGGGGGCTGCCAAGAGTGTTGCTTGGCCAGATGAGATGCAAGTCATTGAGTTTGCCTTCTGGTAGTTTGGGACCTGTCTTCTCCTCCCTTCTGTGGCGCAGTGCCCCACTGGCGAGGTTTGTACTGGGCTTGTGGTTGTCCTCTGCCTCTTGGACGTCTGTATTTACCCCTCTGTGGTCTGTCAGTAGCTGGAAAGGACCAATTTTTTGTTGGCCAATTTCTACTGAAGCGAGGGGGCTGTACCTGTACGAAACTTTGACCGTCTGCATAGATTTTGCCTTATCCTCCATTTTCTTTAAGACGACTTCTGCTTTAACTCCAAAAAGAACATCCTGCTCTAAGGGAGCATCTAGAAGCTTTGCTTTAACATGATCAGGCAGAGTTTGTTCCTTTAACCAAGCATGCCTACGTATAACAGACCCAGTGACAGCTGCTCTGCAGGAAGCCTCCAAAGAATCAAACCCACATTGTAAAGTATGTTTGCCCACCTGTTCGGTTGCATGCAACAGATCCTGCATTTCTTTCAATTCAGACTGCTGAGTGAGTGTGCTCATTCTTTGTTTTAACTGAGAGATAAGAAATTGCTGATACTTTAGCATGTGAAATTGGCAATTTAGTGCCCTCATAGCTAGAGTGGCTGAGGTGTAAACCTTTTTCCCCCACCTGTCTAGGTACAGGATTTTTTGCCATAGAAGCCTTAGCCCCTTTGGGACCCTGGGAGATGGTCTCTGGATCAGCAACAGGGCTTTTATAAAGAAATTTGTGGGAATCAGGCACTCTATAGTATCTGTCAGGTTTGGCCGGAGCAGGAGGTAGAGAGTCTGGGTTCAAACTGGATTCTAAGTAAACATCATCCACAATGTCTAAAACTGGGGGGATGGCAAGTGGCCTGTGCTGGGGGAGCAAAAGAAACTCTCCGAGCCTTTTCTTTGAGTCAGAGTAGTCCTGACCTTCCCAGTGAAAATGTTCCCTCATAGTGTGTAAAGTTTCCCCAAAGGAGTAGTCTTCAGGAGGAGAAGCCGAGGGAATGGAATCCTCAGCATCAGAATCTTCATAAGGGGAGAAGGAGTAATCTTGGTCCTCTGAGGAGCCTGAGGAAATGGACACTTGTTCAGAGGATGCATAATCTTCCTCTTGTCTAGGCCTTTTGTCAGGAGGGGGTTGGGAACCCCTGATTAAAGAGATCAAATCTTCAGCCATTTTGAGCATCTGTTTCTTAGGCATGGGGCCTTGAACAGGGGACTGAAGTGCAGTCTTTTTAGGTTTAATAGGGGTCTTCGTCTTAGGATACGTTTTAATGGTGAGCGTCGTCGGTTTGAAGACGCCTTCAGAAACCGGAAGTGTTTCTGCAGCACCGACATCTTTTTCAGCAGTGCTGTCGGAAGGAGCAGAACAAAATGGCTGTGTCGGCCTGGTACTTTCTGCCAAAAGTTCCAAAGCGGTCTCGGGGTCCAGATCTGCGGTAGTGAGGGGCTGCGTCGGAGCCTCACTGAAGACCGGTGAACCGGAGACCGGACCAGCCGAGGCCTCGGAGTCTGGCTTGGGTCTAGGCTGCCTGTCCTTATCCTTGCGGTTTTTGTGCACGCCGGTAGTCGGTTGCTCCGACGGCATAGTGTAGTTAAATTTTCTTCCGAAGTAGTGTTGTGCGAAATCAAAGCGTCTTTTTATAGTACGCTTGTTAAACCTAGCACAAAAACAAGTAGTGACGTCGTGGTCTAGGCCTAGGCAAGGTATGCAATAAGAATGAAAATCCTTATGAGGTATTTGCTTCCCACAAGAAATACAATTGTTAACTTTTTCTAACATCGGTCTGAGGCAAGAAAAGTTTCCCCAATGGAGTACTCAGCTTTATTGAAGACTTCGGTCTGAAATTAGAGTTCGAAAATCTCAGGAGTCGGCCGACCGGCACTTGCGAACTTTTTCTGCTTTGGGCACCGTGTGTCAAGAAAGACTGAAGAAAATGGCGTTGGATGCTTTATATATACCCTGGCACACTGACATCAGGGAAGAAGCGACAGCAACCGACGCCGGACCAAGACTTTGGAATTCTGGCAGACTGCGGGACTGCCTGATGACAGGATAACCCAAGTGTGATGACTGCAGCAGGGTAACACGATGAACATCCCTCTCCACCACGAAGGCAGAAGAGCAAACCATCTGAGAAAGGGCTATAGACTGATACGCAACCCTCTCCCACGATGGGAGAGCCAGAGTCACACAGAGACACTGATTGGAAGGCTCTGCTCCAAAATACTTAAGAGTAGAAACCACTCTTTCAGTTCCGGCGCTGAAGTCATGGCTCAAACACCCAGCAGATCCAAACTCATCGGATCTGACCCACCCAAGTTAACTGCTCGCGTTGAAGTACCAGGTACCATCAGTGCCGACCCCTCAATGCAGTGTGTCCTCAGATCCAAGAACTCCAAAATCGGGGATCGGAAAAAGAGTAATCTGAATGAAGCTGGACTGCATGCCCCCACTCCGGAGGGAGAAGGGGTGGGGCAAAACCCCCCTCATCTGTATCTGGGTGTGGAAGAATCTCTGCAACATCCGGTCCACCTCTGCTTCAGAAAGACTACTGGTGAATCTGGACGAGGTGGCCACTGGCCTAGAAAGGAGGGGGGAGATGCTGAGGTCAGGGAGTGGCTCCAAAGCACCTCCGGCGAGAAGCGAGAGGAACAGAGCCAGGGAGACTTCACTCACAGCCAAGCTAATATCTGCTGGGGGACCTGCAAAAGACTAGCAGTCCGGGGACTACTTCCTAGCTTTGCCCCTATTCTTAAGTTTATCCCTATGCTTATGTTTAAGCTTATGTCCCCCATCCTCTTAGTGGGAGGTTAAGTTACAGAAGCCAGGGCAGAGACTGAGGAAGCGGGGGTAGCAGACGAACGAGTGGCCTGGGCCCCGGTGGTAGGAGGGGGGAGAAGGCATTTCAATATCAATTTGTTCCTCCTGTCTATCAATGTGCTGGGGTTGAACCCCGCTCAGATCGAGCACGGCTACCCCTAAAAATTCAACGCACAGTGTGTCCATCAGCTGGTGAAAGCTTGTGGCCACACACTACACTTAAGAAATCTTGGTTTGGGAGTCTCCGACATACCTAAATGGAAGAGGCCCCAACACAGACGCACACACCTAATGAAAAAGTTTTTTTTAAATTATCGACGCGAACACAGGGAGGTGACAGAAAAGGTAGAAAGAAGTCAGATAGACGCATGCCGACAAAAAATTCACTTACCCAAAAAGTTGCTCAGAGCAGTGGATCACGGAGCTTAAAGAGGCATGACAAGCGAGATCTGAAGTGGATCACGAAGCTTAGAGAGACATGACAAACAAGATCTGAAGGGAGGATAGGGGCAACGTGGGTAGGGGAAAAGTTTGTAGCTCGGATCAGATGCCGGAAATGCAGCAGAGTCAGAACCAGTCGGATCAGAGTACCCACAGGTTGAAGGACAAATGAAGACAACTTCAGATCTACAGTACCAAAGGGGTTACAGTTCAAAAACAAAATGGATAAAGGAAACAGAAGTAATGCAGCATGGAGAGGTAAGAGGGAAGCTGGTGCCTTCTCATGAGGCTAGAGCAGTGAGGGCAAACCTTTTGGGCTCTGCATGTCAAAGATTCAGAAAATGCCCATCTCGAGTCTGCTGGCGTGTCACTCAGCCCCTGCCCCTGAATAAGAGAAAATTCTTTACATATTCATTTAAAAAATACAGTCCAATCATGTGTGCTGCTATGTATAGTAAGTGAAAGAAAAATCAGTGACTTACAATAGAGAAAATATGCACACTGAAAATTGGGCTTAAAACAGTGCACCAAAAATGACCCTACTTTTAATAGTAATTTTGAACTGAAAAAATATGAAACACATTGCATTTGACTATCAATTAATGACTTTTTTATTGCAGAGTTTTAATAGACAAGTGCAGGGTCACATTTCTTGAATTTTTGTTCAGTTTCTTTGATAATTCTGGTGTTGAACACTGGTGCATCACCTGTGACACGTGTCATAGGTTCGCCATCACTGGGCTAGAGCCTTCAAGTGTTATAGCATGGAACTTGGCATAGGGAAAATAGATTTGTCACTAAGAAAAATGTAATACTGAGGAACAGATGGATGAGAAAAAGTAAAAAGTGGTCTTAAACCAGAATGTCCTTCAGTCGTTTGTTCAAATGGAAAAATTACTAAGCTTTGCAAAACCATAGTGAGGTCCCAAGGTTAAGCAGGCTCCTTTATTGGAGGAATAAGTAAAAAGGTATTAAGAAAGCATTACATAATTCAGAAGATGCTAAAGGATAAGTATGATCTCTGATGTGATAGTTTGAGATGGCTAAGTGAAACTTAGTGGAAAAAAGTTGGTCGCCTTGAAAAAAAAAATCTAAGGAAATCTATAACAGGTGGAACTAGGGTGGTAAAGGGATGCAACTCTGATGAGCCCAAAAGGAAAACCTTTCCCATTCACTTTCATAAATTCTCCTAGTTGAATGTTTACGAGGAGAGACTAGGATTATTCTAACTGGGGAGGAAGTCTGGAATAGCTACCCATCAGAATTGGAAAAAACATGAAATCAACTTGAGGCCTGCAATGTCAGGGTAAATCTACCCTGACGGGTGAGACAGGTCTGGACTGGGATTCCAGCATCCAAGGACATACTAGGTGAGACCAAAGGAAGGGGAACCACACCTGTTGAGGCCAGAAGGGAGCAATGATTACTGTGCTCTTCAGCTGAAGTACTTTCTGAAGTAACTTTGGGACAAGAGACTGGGAGGATAAGCATAAAGGAGACCGGAAGGCCAATCGGACTACATCTCAGTAAGTGTCCCTGAAGGAGGATAGGGCAAAGAATCCAATGCATTTGTTAGAGGACATGGAAATAGGTCGCAGCAAGGCTGATCCCATTTGTGGAAGAGCTTGTTCGACACTAAATGGTTGAGACACCACTCATGAAGCATAAGAATGGTCCCGCAGAGTTTGCCCACCAGAAAGTTGGATTTCCCTGGACTACCACCACTAAAAAGCAGTTGGATGAGATCATCCATTGCCATACTCTCATTGCTTCTTGACAGAGAGGGTAGAATTTGACTTCCTCCCTCGTTTGCTGATGTACTAGACTACTGACATGTCCATTTGTATTGAATAGTCCCAAAGAAAAAGCTCTGAAAAGCCTGCAACACTAGAAGTATCTCTAGGACAATATGCATACTGGTCTGGTGAGGACCACATGCCTTGTCTATTCCAAGTACTGCTATTCCCCAACTGGGAGGCATCTGAAGTGGAGGGGGGGGATAAATGGATGACCTTGATGGATGATCTCAGAGTAAATCCACAAAAGAGGAGGCTTTCTGCAAGCCTGAGAATTTTACTGGATGTTTTAAGGGATGTGGAAGTTGCCATCGCACTGCTAGGATCCACTGAATTCTCATGTGGAGACAAGCAGAGGGAAGATACTGCCGCAGCCATTGACCCTAAAGCTTTGAGGACCAGTTTTGCTGGGGGGAAAACAGAAAAAATCTGTTAGACATGTCTCTCAAAGTAAGAACTCTGTTTTGAGGCAGAAGAGCTAGAGAATTGACAGAAAGCAAGTGAACCCCTATAACCTCCAACTCCAGACTAACTGGATGCTGTGATTTATACACAATTATGCAGATTACCAGTGACAGAAAACAGGAGTAAATAGTCTATGGCCTTTACGAGTAGATGCCTGGTCGGTGTAGTAAGCAGCTAATATAAATAGGGAACACTGAATCTAAGCAGTCTCAAGTGAGCTGCTGCTGCCACTCATTTGAACACCCTTGGGCTGTTGAGACTGAAGGGCAGGACTCTGAACCAATAAAGGATAGCTCCCTGCCGAAAGTTTAGATACCTTTGAGAGCGCTTCATTTAAATTTTATAGTACGCATCTTTGAAGATCAACTGAGCACATCCATTGTCCTTCTGAAGGATAAGCAGAATGGACTGAACTGTGACCACATGGAATTAGGAATTCTTTACAAACTGGTTCAGATAACCAAGATCCAAGACACAGGTCTCAGGTTCCCTGTCTTTTGGCACTAAAAAACCTTAAGTAAATTCTGGATCCTGTCTGGAATGGAGGGACCTCTTGGATGACTTGTCTAGCAACTTTGATCTCTTCAGCTGCTAGCGCCCTCTAATTGGGTGGATCAGGAAGAGTTTTCCTTGTTTTTATAGGAATTTATAAAACGGGAACAAAATATCCTCCGATATGAACCTCTGTACACAAGAGTTGTTTGTGATGGCTATCCAGGCTCTTTGGTGCAAGGATAATCACCACAGACTGCCTCCAGAGAGGGACAGTCAGGCAACCTTTCAAGAATGCTGGAATGATCTGTCCAAGGAGGAATTATCCCGATCCTTGGTTTTGTGGACCTCCTCAACTACAGCAAACGTCACCTATGCAGCAACCCCCCCCCTCACCTTGGAGGAAAAAATCACCAGTGATTGCTGGAAAAGACATTGAGATCTTCAGAATCGCATCTTACCACTGTTGATTCCTAGAGAAAGGTCTCTGCAGGGCAGTAAAGCAGATTCCAACAGTAGACAAGGATATTCTGTCCTGTTCACTGCAGGAGTCTGTTAGCCCAAATAATGATCCATGAAAGGGAGCACTGATGAACTGACACATTGAAAGGCTCCGCAAAATTGCGCAATCACATCCAGGCATGTCTCCTTATGGCTATGCCTGAACTGGCCACCCTCAAGGTACCTTCTGCAGCAAGCAAGATTAACCTCATGGATGGGTTTGTAATCAATTGTAGGGTGGCCAGCCACGAGGAAAGACTTTGTTCCTCTGCAGATATGGATCCTGGGGTAGAAAGAGCATATTCCTTTAGAAAAGTTCCCCCTAATCTGGTGAAATATGCCAGACAGTTCACTGATCGCAGAACAAATGTTGCTGACACTTCCCAAACCTGTCCAACATCCTAGACTCTTAAGGAGATGGGCAGTGGAGTTTTGTTCAGCCAGCTCCTTTTTAGTGGCGGCTACAACCACGGCATCTACAGGAATCCCTTGAGTCAAGTACAATCAGCAGGTTGTTTGGGGACAGGTTCCACAGAGTGCAAGAGACTAGGTCTATAAGCTCATCCACAGCAGAGTAACCCAAGATGTAGACTGACCAGACTAAGGCTTCCAGCACCACAGATTCCCTCCTGTGAAGGGGTTTGGGAAGACCAACCACCTTTCTGGTGAAGGATCTGTAAGACGTCCCCAAATTACATTTTCAGGTGGAAGTAGAGGACCCCCCCCCCATCATCAAAAGCAGTGTCTTCTCTAAGGGATTCCGGTGGGGAATTCAAATGCCTCCTGTTGCACACCTGAGGAGCCTCCTCAGCGAGATGCTCCGAGGAGGTATCGGAAGAGATGGGGAGTTCCCTGGTGGGAACTGCTTGGAAGCTCATCTGGGCTGGCTGTCATTGAAGTGTAGTACGAGAGGACTAGACAGTATCCAGAGTAGTAATAGGGTATGGATCTGAAGGGAGAGTCAACTACTCTGATGACAGAATATCCTCTCCACAACCCTTAAATGCAGAGAGACCAGGAAAAGCAGAGGACAATCCCACCAGAACAGTGCTATCCAGTTCCAAAGCACTGACAGGAAGTGACAGCTCCGATGACTCTGGAGTTGAAGTCAATCCCTTGGATCAGACACTGATGCTACAGCTCCGAGAACAGCTGTGCTCCAACAGTGAGAGCAGACCTGGTCAGTGAAGTAGCCAGAATCTAAGATGAAATAACCTTGGATCCGACAGTTCAACTCTCGAGGCTCTCATTTCGAAGGACCCCTAAACAGCTGGTCAGATTGAAGGAGCAAGTACAGGTTGGAAAGAAGCTTGATGGCTCACGGATCCAACGGGAGATGGAGCTGACAAGACCACTAACTGGATTTGTGCTCGGACGAATTTTCCTATCCCTCTGACAGGCTACGGAAAGAACTGAAGAAAAAGTGGAAGGTGGCCTTGTCAACTTCTTGGAAGTTTTTTTTTTTTTATTACAAAAGGGGGGGGGGGCTTGATCTTGGGGATGCTGTGTCCAGACAACCCAGGAGCACAGGGCCAAGGAGATGCATCAGTAGATGGTGCTGAATCTGAAAGCTTCAGATCCGATGTCTCAAACCTTCTTTGGTGGCTCTAAAGAAGCTGTAGATGAAGACCAGGAAGGCGAGCATTTATGGTGCTCCCTGTGCTCCTTTGATGTTTCAGAGGGGGGTTGAGCCCCTGAAGGACCTATAGAAGCTGATGCTGAAAGGAGACCTATCAAAATATGTTTATTCCTACTGTTCCTTATTGCTCTCGCATTAAAAGCCACACAGATGGAAAAAGAGTTGTCCAAATGTGTTGGGCCCAAATACACTCCCTGTTGGCATCAGAACTGGTGATCTGCCCACAGGAACTGCATTTCTTAAATCCAGTAATCAAATCTGTTCAGCCACCATGCTGGAAAATGCAAAACAAAAACAAAAAAATATCTCTTCTCTTACGAAAAAAACCATGGCAATAAGAAATTAAGAGCAAAAGCGAGAAAAACTACAGACAACGGTAGTAGAGAAACACCGAAAAACAGGGTAGAGAAAGTTGAGTAAGGTATTCAAATAACAGAAAAAGATATAAAGATAAATAACTGTCCACTCAACCCACAAGGAGCTTGAGCAATAATCTCAACTGTCCTGAAGAGTGGCAAACAAGATCTGAGCTAGTGTAGAGGTATGGTTAAGGCAGGAGTTAGTGTCAGATCCTAGAATTTTCTGAAAGTGACCAAGTCTGATCAGAGGATCTGATCCGAACCCATTCATTGAGGAATGAATGACGTTGACATCAGATCTTAAGACTGCATTTCATTGCTGGTTCAAAGGGGGAAGGAATCAAGGCCTGCAGTACCAAACTTGCGTCCTATGGAGGAGCTGGATCTTTATAAGGTGGTCAAAAAAGTCTCTCTAAAGAAGGCTTGACAGAGTGTAGATGAAATCTGGGTGGGGCTCTCAAATCCACATGCAAAAATTAGAAATGGCTGCTAATTGAACTCAAACCAGTGAGGAGCCACCTCCTTTGTTGAAAACTGAAATTCAAGGTCACTTTGTACAGGGACTGAAAGAGTCAATGTTTCTGAACCACACAAACCTCTTCATTTACACTTCTGTAAAGCTTAACTGTAGAAGCTTAGATAAAAGTACAGCACGGACAAGGGACGTCAGCATAGGTTGTCTGGCTATTAAAGGAAGTGGAGAGACCATGCTGTCATTTTTAGGTCTGAGATATCCAAGTGAATCAAGCCTGTTGGGTGACAGGTCTGGAATAGGATCCAGAACCCAAGGTGGATAAATAAGATGAGGCCAAAGAAAGGGAAACCAAATCTGTCAAGGCCAGTAAGGTCCAATGAAGATGACTTTGCTCTTCAACTGGAAAGCTTCCTGCAGAAATTTGGGGATCAAGGGAGTTGGGGGATACACAAAGGAGACCAGGAGCCAATACCGTAGAGAATCTGCCCCACTTAATGCTTAGGACAGATGCAAAGAAACTGCAGCAAGGCCAGCCCCATTGGCAAAGTGGTGCCTTGGACGGTTTTCCCAGGAAGTGCCCCCTCCTCGAATATGGGATGTTTTTGGGGGTCACTAGGGCCTTGGGCTGAGGAATAATGGAAGGACAGACTTGTAGAATCTGATTTGATAGAATATACCAAAGATATCTGTTGCATGCCCGAGTGATTCTTATTTGGGCTGACCTGTGCTGTTAAATAGACCATTGAGTTGCTAACTTCCATTGAAGATTTCTCGTGAAATCTTGCTAGAGGAACTAGAATTATAGATGCCAACACTGATTCAACAAACCTTGGAATCAAATGGGCTGAGACTATTACTGTGAATTCTGACCCGCGATCTGAGAGTTTATACTCGAGACAGGAAGAGAAGCTGCCACTGATGTGTTGAAAATTGCTTCTATGAATTCCAATGTACAAGATGGTTCTGAGGTTAGTTGTAATTTATGGTTTCCAGATGGGAGAAAGTCTGGAGCACCTGATCTTGAACTATTAGTAGGTGCCTGGTCGTGGCAGTAATGAGCCAGTTGTCTAAGTACAGAAAAGTACAGTTGTTTACCTACCATAAATGTAGATGTTAGAGTGTATTCACTGTTGCAGTCATTACAACTGGGTTATCCTGCTGGCAGGCTACCCGTAGTCGGCCTGAATTCCAAATTCTAGGTCCGTCGTCGGTTGCTGTCGCCTCTTCCCTGATGTCAGTGCGCCAGGGGTATAAAAGATGCAGCAGATGCCATTTTCTTCAGTTTTTCTTGACCCAGATGTCAGCTGCTCCTAAAAAGGTAGGCTAAATTATGCCAATAAGCATGCATACAGAAAAAACTTTTCCTTCATCTACAAGCAAATACACCACATAGGTTATATAGACTAGAGAAGCAGAGAAAAGTCCCAGCAAAGAAAAGGGGGATGGAGGGTGGGTAACCTGGACTGCAACAGTGAATACACTAACATCTACATTTATGGTAGGTACACAACTGTACTATGTTCATCGTTTTCACTGTTGCAGTCATTACAATTGGGTTGAATCCCAAAGCTAAGGGTGGGAGGCTGGTGCTAAACAGGATTAGGAGAGGCTATCAGGCCCTGCAGAAATGCAGTGGCAAAGTCTGCCCTGGATTTTGAGTAGAGAGGTAAATGGTGCTTCGTAAATGTATGCACTGAACTCAAAGTTGCAGCCTCTAAGATGTCTTTGGTTGGTACTCCCTCTCAGGAAGGCTGCTGAAGTGGCTGCTGCTCTGGTTGAATGTAGCCTAATATCCTTAGGCACTGATTTGCCATGCTGAGAATAGCAGGAACGAATTCAGTGGCCTATCCACTTTGAAATGGTCTGTTTTGAGATAGGCATTCCTTGTGATCCTGCAGCATATGCCACTAGAAGTTGTTCAGTCTTTCTGAAAGCTTTGGTTCTGTCCAAGTAGAAGCGCAGCTGCCTGTGAATGTCCAAAGAATGCAGAAGTCTCTTACCCTTATTCTGTGGGTTTGGGTAAAAGGTAGGCTAATTGTTTGGTTAAGGGCCACACTGGACACTACCTTAGGCATAAATGTAGGGTTTGTCCTCAGAGAAACCCTGTCATGATGGAAAATAATAAAAGGTTCCACAGCCATGAGTGCCTGTAACTCTGAGACTCGTCTAGTGGAGGTTATTGCTAGGAGCAGAGCTGTTTTCCAGGATAAGAATTTTATATCAGCTACAGAGGCTGGCTCAAACGGAGGCAGTGTGAGTTTTTCCAAGACATAGTTGAGGTCCCATGCAGGTACTGGGGCTCTCCTTGGAGGTCTTATGTTTTCGGCCCCTCTGAGGTACTGCTTTAGTAAAGGATGCGCAAAAATAGGTGGATCTGTATTGTAATGACCTGAAATGGCAGAGGCATGAATTTTAATTGATGAAAAGGAAAGGCCTTTATCCAGCATCTCAGTTAAGTATTGCAAAATCTGAGGAATATTTGGAACAATCGTGTCAATGCCTTGTGTCTGGTTCCAAGCACAGAATCTCTTCCATTTTTCTGCATAAGATTTTCTGGTGCTAGGCCTCCTGGCCTCCAAAATAACATCCATCACTGCTTTTGAGAGACGTGTGTCTTGAATGGTTACATTATCCGCCATGCTGCCAGGTTTAAAGTCCTGAGTTGGCTGTGCACTGACTGTCTTGTTGGGTCAATAAGTGAGGAATTTGAGGTAATGTCCAAACTGGACTTTGAGACAAGCTCTTTAGGATTGGGTACCAGTGCTGGCGGGGCCAGTCTAGACAATCAGTATCATTTTTGGCTTTTCTAGTCTGACCTTGAGAAGTACCTTGGGAAGGAGAGGCAGAGGAGGAAAGGCATATACCGTTAGGTTTTTCCAGCTGAAAGATAGAGCATCCACTTTCCATGCTTGCTTGTGATAAGTCCGTGTGCAGAATTTCTGTAGTTGGTAGTTGTGAGGGGAGGCAAATAGGTCTATGTCCGGGCATCCCCAGTTCTTTCTTATGCTGAATACTTGTGGATCCAATTTCCACTTGTGGTGATCCATTAGGTTTCTGCTTAGTCTGCCAGAGTATTTATCCCTCCTGGCAGGAATTGTGCTTGCAGATGTACTTGGTAAGTCAATGCTGTGTCCCACAAGTTCATGGCTAGTCTGCAAAGGGGGTAGGAATGTGTGCCCACCTGCTTATGTACCACATGACTGTAATATTGTCCGTCTATCGGTAGTGGTCCTGGATTAAGTAGATCCTTGAAGGCTGTCGGGGCATTCTGTACAGCTAGCAATTCTTTTTGATTGATATGTAGATGCATTTGACATGTGGACCATGTGCCCTGAATACCTCTTCCTGCCATATGGGCCCCCCCCAGGCATAATCTGATGAATCTGTTGTCAATGTCCACCTGGCTGTGGGTAAGGTGAATGGCTGTCCCGTGTTGAGGTGACAGGCTTTTGCCCACCATCAAAACTCCTGTTGCAGGCAGGGAATGAGGGTAATTATTGTTTCAAGGCTGTTGCAATGTTCAGTCCAAACACACTTTAGATACCATTGAAGTTTCCTCATATGCAGTCTTGCACATGGAATTAGTAGAATGCAGGATGCCATGAAGCCCAAAGCCTGCAGAATTTTTCTTGCAGATAACTGGGACTTTGTTGCCAGCATTTTGAAATAAGTAGTCCGTTGTCTGTTTGTCTGGCGTGAGATAAGCCATCTGGGCAGTTGTATTTAAGCTTACACCCAGGAATATTATCTCGAGAGGGTACGAGTTTGGATTTCTTTTCGTTTACTGTGTACCTTAGACCTGTTGGTAACCTTTTTACAAATGCCAGATGCTGTAGTAGTGTGTCCTTGTTCTCTGCTTTAATAAGGCAGTCGTCCAAGTATGGATATATTTGCATTCCTCTGTCAGCAAAATGCAATAACTGGTGCCAGACATTTGGTGAAGACCCTGGGCACAGTAGATAAGCCAAAGGGCAGTGCAGAGAATTGGTAGTGCATTGAGCCAGCTATAAATCTGAGGTATCTTCTGCATGATTGTCTGATTGGGACATGCAGGTATGCCTCTTTTAGGTCTAAAGTCACAAGCCAAGCCTTGCCCAGCATGGGCAGAAGCTGCTGCACAGTTAACATTTTGAATTTTGAAATATCCATGAATGTGCTTAGGATAGACAGGTCCAGTACTGGTCTCCAGGCTTTGTCCTTTCTGGGTACCAAAAATAGCCTTGAATAAAATCCAAGTCCCTGCTCTTGCTGTGGTACTTGTTGAATGGCTCATGTCCATGAGGGATGAAACTTGTTTTTGTGCCTCTGCCCATTGATTGCGTGGCAGTTCTGGCATACCGTTTGGCCTTGGCAGGGTGTGAAAGTGGAACCTGTAGCCTTGAGATATGATATTTAAGACCCATTTGTCCTGGGTGATCATGTGCCAATTTTGTGAAAAAAGTGCTAGTTTTCCCCCCAAAGGAGCAGCCAGAACACAAGTGCTTAGTGTTGGCAGGGGGAAAGCCATTGAGACTGCTTCCTGTATGGCTGGTATTTTTTCCTCTCCACTTTTGGAGGTAGAAGCACCCCATTGCTTAGGCCTGTATGAGCCTTGGGGCTGGGATATGCCTCTGGGGTGTCTCTTTGTGGCCTGTTTGACACTGGAAAAGACCAATTCTTTGTAGGCCAGTTCTGCTAAATCTGTGAGGCTGTACCTGTAAGAAATCCTTCACTGTTTGCATAGATTTAGTTTTGTCCTCCATTTTCTTCAACACTTCTTCTGCTTTAACACCAAACAAGGTAACATGTTGTAATGGAGCATCTAATAGTTTTGCTTTAACATGATCAGGCAGATTCTGTTCTTTTAACCAAGCATGCCTCCTAATGACAAAACCTGTAACTGCGGCCCTGCAGGAGGCCTCTAGAGAATCAAAACCACATTGCAAAGTATGCTTTCCCATTTGTTCAGCTGCATGCAATAAATCCTGCATTTCTTTGTTTTCTGCACATACTGAATTTGTCAACATTTTCTGTTTAAGCAGTGACATAAGATATTGCTGATATTTAAGCATATGAAACTGACAATTTAAAGCTCTTACAGCCAAGGTAGCAGAAGTATAAATCTTTTTCCCCCATCTGTCCAGGGCCCTTGAATCCCTATCAGAGGGAATGGGGTTTTTTGCAGTGGAAGCCTCGACCCCCTTGGGACCCTGAGAAATAGTTTCTGCGTCAGCAGCAGGGTTTTTGTAAAGAAATTTATGAGAATCTGGAACCCTGTAGTATCAGTCTGGCTTTACAGGAGCTGGTGGTAGAGTCAGGAGATAGACCGGACACTGTAAAAACATCATCTACAATGTCTAAACAGGAGGAAAAGTAAGGGGTCTGTGCTGGGGTAATAAAAGGAAGTCTCTGAGCCTTTTCTTGGATTCAGAGTAATCTTGGCTCTCCCAATGGAAATGCTCCCTTCATAGTATGCAGGGTCTCCCCAAAAGAATAATCCTCAAGAGGAGAGGCTGAAGGGATAGATTCTTCAGCATCAGAATCCTCATTGGGAGGAAGGGAATATTCATGTTCAGAAGAGGAAATGGAAACCTGATCTGAAGATTCATATTCTGTCTCTTGCCTAGGCCTCTTATCAGGAGGTGGATGGGAACCCCTGATCAAAGTAATTAGGTCTTCGGACATTTTAAGCATCTGTTTTTTAGGCATGGAAGACTGTCCACTAGAATGCTGTACTTGTTTCTTTGTCTTTAGAGCTGCTTTAGTCTTTGCCTTTGAAGCTGAAGTTGGCTTTACATATAACTGTGTAGGCCTGAAAACACCCTCAGAAGCCGATGCCTGCTCAGCGGCTCCGGACTAATCTGAGGGAATAGTTTCCAAGTGTCCAATACCTTGAGTTTCCAGCGGCCTAGTTGGCTCCACGTGGGAGTCGGAAGCAGCCTGTGGCTCTCAGGTAGCGGGCGTCAGGGGCTGCGAATGTGCCTCACTGAGAACCGGCGACAGGCCTAGCGGAAGCCTCGTCGCCGGTTTTGGACCTCGTATGCCTGTCCTTTCTTTTTCTTTGTGCTTTTTATAAACTCTGGTCGTCGGCTGTTCCGACGGCGTTATATAATTGAATCTTCGGCCAAAGTAATGAAATGCAAAATCGTACAGACGCTTAACAGCGCGTTGGTTAAATCTAGCACAAAACTGACAGCTAGCAACATCGTGGTCAGGGCCTAGGCAAGGAATAGAGTAAGAATGAAAATCCTTAGGAGGTATTTTCTTCCCACAAGAAGTACAATTAACTTTTTCTGACATCGGTCTGGAGCAAGAAAAAAGTTTCCCCAATGGGGTAACTTACCTTTAAATAAGACTTCGGATCTGAAATTCGATTTTGAAAATCTCAGGAGTCTGCCGACTGTCACTTGCGAACTGCTTTTACTTCGTGCACCGCGCGGCAAGAAAGACTGAAGAAAATGGCGTCAGCTGCATCTTTTATACCCCTGGCGCACTGACATCAGGGAAGAGGCGACAGCAACAGACGCCTGACCTAGACTTTGGAATTCAGGCCGACTGAGGGTAGCCTTCCAGCAGGATAACCCAATTGTAATGACTACAACAGTGAAACACGATCACCACTTGGAATCCCTGCAGTCTGAAGTGACCTGCTACCACTGCCACACATTGGGTCAACACCTTGGGAGCTGTGGCGAGGCCAAAGAGCAGTCTTCTGAACTGGTAATGACTGGCTCACAGCTGGAAGTGCAAATACTTTTTGGATTGCCTTCACTTGAGACCTTCAGGATGCGTACTATCGAGCACATCCTCTTATAAGGGCAGAATGGAATGAACAGTGACCATCTGAAACTGAGTGTCAAACTGATTTGTTCAAGTTGCCGAGATCCAAAACTTATCTTCACTCCATTTTCTTGGGTTCTAAAATGAATATCGAGCAAATTCTGCATTTTATCTGGTCTAGTGGGACCTTTTTGTTTTAAAGTCTAACATCTCCAAATGAGATGTTTACAGGTGGAGATCTGGGGACCCTTCCCTTTTATCAAAATCAGTGTCCTCTGTAAAGATTCCGGAAGGAATCTAGGAGCCTCCCTTTTACATGTTCTTTTCCAAAGACCTCATCAGCTGGGTGGTCTGTAGTGGTATCGGGAGAGATTGGGGGGGGGGGGGGTCCTGTGAGACTAACTGAAGACTTGATCGGGCTGGCTCTCCCACTAGCATGGAACAAGGCTCAGAGCCAAGAACCAAAAAAGGCATAGCAGTCTGATCAGAGGGGGAAAGGATTCCTCCATTATCTTGAAGACAGAGCACCTGTGGGAGCCGATTTCGAAGGCAAAGATCCAAAATTACCCAAACCATCATCACAAGCATTCCAGAGGAAGGAGTCAGACCCAAGCTATCTGGAGTTGAACTTGGAGGGGAAGTGACTGCTCCAATTGCTTCTGCAGAGACTTGCCCACCAGATCTGGCACCAACACTTAAGCTCTAAGAATCTTCCAGCTCCAAAAGGCTCAGAGCTGGACTTCAAGACTTCCTTCAGATCCAATGAGGATGCCCTTAGGCATCTCAGATCAGAGGAGAAATCACAGGGAAGTAGTCCTACATTGGCTCACATATCCGATGGGAGATCAAAGTACACCCCCCCTCTGGATCTGAGCTCTGAGGAATTATCCTATCCACATCAGTCTTGGATAAACTCCTAGGAGATCTAAGAAAATAGGTGGAGGGCAAAGATCTTGACAGCTTGCAAGGGGATTGCTCCAAGAAGAGTGATGAAAGTCTAGATGGTACCGGATCCAATAAGGAAGGTGATCAAACCACAGTTGCTTTTAAAAAAATAAGACAATCCGATGAATCTGTTGAAGTGGGGTCCAGTGACCTCTTCCAAGATTCCTTCTCTTTGGAAGCCGAATCAAGGTTTTATCAGTTTTCTTTGACAGAGTTTGAGCCACAGTTTGAGAAATAGAAAGGCTTTCACAACTTGTTCCTCCCGTCAGTAATAGCAGTTTGCTTCTAAATGAGTGGCTCCTAATCAATAAATGAATTCTCAGTGGGCAGAGTTTGATATTTTATGCCCACAGGTGATGCACTTTTTAAAACCTGTAGGCTTGTCTGACATATTAGTATAACTAAGTTACTAAAAGAGGTATAAATTAAAGTAGTTTCATAAAGATATTAAAGGTATTGAATAGACAAAAATACTTGAGTAGAAAGGCAAGGAATTTTAGAAAATGAGCACCAGCAATGGTACAGAGGACAATTTATTTGCAGTTGGTTTACCAGGATAGTTCACTGGGCCAAGATGAACCCGTTTTCAATGGAGTCCTGGGGAGAATAGCTCCAAACAAACAAGGTTACAGTAAGGATTTGGATTACAATTACAGATAATACAGACTGGTGAAAAACATTATAGATGCTACAAACTAGTGAAAAACATTACAATATATAATACTGAGAAGCCATAACATCTTAAGGAAGCTTGCACTTAAGAGGTGCATACTAATAAATTTATTGTAAATAGCTTAGTATTAGCAAGAGCAGGATGTGCGAGTTAGGAGAGTACGTAAAATGAAAGTTGCCAGTGTAATGAGGGGAGATTATGTGGAGTGGAAGCACGAGCATTCCCACTGGGATATTAGATGCGAGTGAAGAGATTTTTTGAAAAGTGGTTTGAGGTGGTACGAATTAATGGTGGCACAGAGTTCCAGAGACGTGCTAGACCACAGGATAAGAGATTTTTACCTGGAGGATGAGTTGGTTTATACAATT
The DNA here is from genome assembly GCF_019279795.1 of Protopterus annectens. Taxonomy (NCBI): domain Eukaryota; kingdom Metazoa; phylum Chordata; order Ceratodontiformes; family Protopteridae; genus Protopterus; species Protopterus annectens. The sequence continues at coordinate 827,634,914 of NC_056751.1, forward strand.
CTATTAGACAACTTAGATCTAACAACCAAAACCTATCAGGGAGATGCATTTTGAAAGCAGAGGAAAGGAAGGGACAGAGGGAGGGGTTGAAAATGAGCTTGTGAGCAAGAGTAAGTTGAGTGTAGGTGAGATGACTGGATAGTTCTAGCCATTTTAGTTTGTGGAGAGATGTACAGTGGAGGACTTATGGCTGGTAGCGAACTTAGCAATTTTGTTGCAGCAAGAGGAGAGTTGTGTTTTTAGGGAACATTGTAGGTTAGTTACGAATGGGGCTCCATAGAGGAAGGAGGGGGATGAGAAATGTGGTAGAAAGTGAATTTAGTGGAGGGTGTGAGATAACGATTTTGTCGGTAGAGCATGTAGAGTTTTTGGTGTTTTTTTTATATATATATATATTTAGTTGAAAGTGGGAGTTGAATTTAAGCGGACTGTCAATTTGGACCCCTTGTAATTTGGCCTCTGATACCAATTCGAGAGATGTGTTATTGAAAGAGGTGACTTTAGAAGGAGTAAATACCATTCATTTGGTTTTAGAGGCATTGAGTGCTAGGAGAGTTTTTTTTCATCCATTGTTCGGTGGTTGAGAATGCATCTTGTGTAAGCTTTAGGAGTGTAGGGATAGAGGTGGCAGAACAGATAATAGTTGAATCATCTGCGTACTGGATAACATTTGTGAAAGGAATGGAGTTGTGCAAATAGTTTACAAATATATTGAAGAGGAGGGGGCCCAGTATGGATCCCTGGGGAACTCCAGTTGGGGTGTTTGGGGACAATTACTGAAAAATGGTAAGAAAGAACTCAGAAATGAGTAGTTGAGACGGTAAACAAAGGAGGTAGGAGAAAAAGAAAACATGAAAAGTCAACAAAATTGAGTTAAACTATTTTCCAGAGAAAATAGCCAAAAAACGAGCGAGGATCTGCATCAGCGGCTAAATAGTGGCAAACACGGGGTATGTCAGCATGGACAAGCATTATGGGTAAAAAGAGCATGAGAGTTTTTGGATACAAAGATCTGGTAGAAGTGGCAGAGTCTGATCCAAAACCAGTCAGCTGAGGGATGAAAAAGTACAGTTTCGTACCTACCATAAATGTAGATGTTAGAGTGCTAATACAGCTGCAGTCCTAACAGATGGGTTATCCTGCCGTCAGGCGGGTCCTCAGTCGGCCGAATTCCAAAGTCTAGGTCCGGCGTTGGTTGTCGTCGCTTCTTCCCTGACGTCAGTGCGGCAGGAGTATAAAAGAACCAGCCGACGCCATTTTCTTCAGTTATTCTTGCCCAAGAAGTCAGGTGCCCCCAGAAGTAAGGCAAAACATAAACTCATGTAATAATGCAATGAAATATAATCAAAAAACAGTAGTTGCAAGCAAATACACCATAAAAGAAAACCCCAAATAGGTTATATGATAAAGGTGTTTGTCATAAGGCCTGTCCTAAGAGGGGACGGAGGGAGGGAAACCTGAACTGCAGCTGTATTAGCACTCGAACATCTACATTTATGGTAGGTACAAAACTGTACTATGTTCATCGTGCATACAGCTGCAGTCATAACAGATGGGTAGAATCCCAAAGCTAAAAAGGGGTGGCAGGCACTAAGTGGAACTAGGAGGAGCAAGGATGCCCTGCAAGACTGCTGTGGCAAAGCCCGCTCTAGATTTAGAGTATAGTGGAAGGTGATAGTGCTTGGAGAAAGTGTGCACAGAACTCCAAGTGGCTGCTTCCAAAATATCCTTGGTAGGAACCCCCCTGAGGAAAGCTGCAGAGGTAGCTGTGGCCCTTGTGGAGTGAGATCTGATGCTTGTAGGTACAGTTTTCCATGAAATGAGTAACAAAAGTGTATGCAGTGGGCTATCCATTTTGAGATTGTCTGTTTGGAAATGGCCTTTCCTTGAGCACCTGTAGCATAGGACACAGAGTTGCTCTGATTTTCTGAATGGCTTTGTCCTGTCCAAATAATAACAAAGTTGTCTGTGAATGTCCAAGGAATGTAGTAGCCTTTCCCCTTTGTTTTGTGGGTTAGGATAAAAGGTAGGTAAGTGTATAGTCTGATTCAAGGCTACACTGGATACTACCTTTGGCATAAAGGAAGGGTTGGTTCGTAAGGAAACTCTGTCCTGATGGAAAATGATGAAAGGTTGCACCGCCATGAGGGCTTGTAGCTCCGAAACCCTGCGTGCTGAGGTGATAGCCAGAAGGAAGGCTGTTTTCCATGACAAATATTGTAGTTCTGTTGAGGCAGCTGGCTCAAATGGAGGCAGTCAGTTTTTCTAAAATGAAGTTGAGGTCCCAAGCAGGTACTGGTGGTTTCCTTGGGGGTTTTATATTCTTAGCCCCTCTGAGGAACGGTCTTAAAAGAGGATGAGAGAATAAAGGAGGATCAGTGTTGTATTCTGCAGAAATGGCTGAAGCATGGATCTTGATGGAGGAGAAGGAAGTCCATTGTTTAACATCTCAGCTAGGTACTGTAATATTTGAGGTAAATTTAGAACCCAAGGATTCTGGCCCTTTTTCTGATTCCAGGCACAAAACCGTTTCCATTTGGCGGAGTAGGCTTTTCTAGTTGAAGGTCTTCTGGCCTCCAAGATGACATCCTGCACCTCCTTGGAGAGGAGGGTCTGTTGGGAAATCAAGGAATCCTCCATGCTGCTAGATTGAGGGTTTTTAGCTGACTGAAGAGTTTTGAAGCTGTGTTGGGTCAACAGAAGAGGCACTAGAGGCAGGATCCATGGGGGGGGGGGGGGGGGGAGATGCGTCAGGCTCTTCAGGAGTGGATACCAGTGTTGTCTTGGCCAGTCTGGAGCAATGAGAATCATCTTCGACCTCTCTGCTCTGGCTTTTAATAGAACTTTGGGCAGCAGAGGAAGAGGTGGAAAGGCATAGACTGTCAATGTTGTCCAACTGAAAGAAAGTGCGTCCACTTTCCAGGCCTGTGGATGATAGGTCCTTGAACAAAATTTTTTCAGTTGGTAATTTTTGTGGGTAGCAAAGAGATCTATGTCTGGCCGTCCCCATGCCTAAATTATCTTTGCGAAAACTTGAGGATGCAACTTCCATTCGTGTGGATCTGTCATATTTCTGCTTAGGTTGACTGCCAGCGTGTTTTCCTTCCGTGGCAGGAATTGTGCTTGAAGTTGGATTTGCAATTCCAGAGCCGTGTTCCAAAGGGACATGGCTAGTCTGCACAGGGGGTATGAATGAGTTCCTCCCTATTTGTTTATGTACCACATCACTGTGGTGTTGTCTGTCCTTATCAATAGCTGGCCTGGATGCAGTAGGTCTTTGAAGGCCATAATTGCATTTTTTACTGCTAGCATTTCCTTTTGATTGATGTGTAGGTGCTTCTCTTTTTGGGACCATTTGCCCTGAATGCACTGATCTGTCATGTGCGCCCCCCAGGCGTAGTCCGAGGAGTCTGTTGTGATGATTTGGTTTGCTTGAGGCATGCAGAAAGAGAGACCTATGTTTACTTGGCATGCTTGAGCCCACCACAGAAATTCCTTTTGAAGACATGGAATGAGTGGTATAATCGTTTCCAAACTGGCTGTGTTGAGACCATAAGTTTTTTAGGTACCATTTAAGTTTCCTCATATGCAGCTTTGCATATGGGATCAGTAGGATGCAAGATGCCATGAATCCCAGAGCCTGCAGGACTTTCCTTGCAGTCAGCCTAGTGAAGGTTGCCATTTTTCTGAAGTATTGAGATAGTTGCCCTTGCTTCTCTGGCGTGAGGTAGGCCATCTGGGTGTTTGTATTCAAGCTGGCACCCAGGAAAATTATTGCTTGAGAGGGTATTAGTTTTGATTTCTTTTTGCTGACTGTTTATAATCCCAGAAAGTTCAACAATTTTATTACAAAGGCCAGGTGTTTCAGAAGTATGTGCTTGCTGTCCGCTTGGATCAGGCAGTCGTCCAGATATGGGTATATTTGTATCCCTTGATGTCTGCAGAAGGCAATTACTGATGCCTGGCATTTCGTAAACACTCTGGGCGCAGTAGATAAGCCAAAGGGCAATGCAGAGAATTGATAATGGGTTGAACCTGCAAGAAATCTGAGGTATCTTCTGCAATCTTGTCTGATAGGGACATGCAGGTATGCCGCCTTGAGGTCCAATGTTACCAGCCAAGACTCCTTGCCCAGCATAGGAAGAAGCTGCTGTAATGTGAGCATCTTGAATTTTGGTACGAGTAAATATGTGTTTAGGATGGATAGGTCCAAAATAGGTCTCCAATCTTTGTCCTTCCTTGGTACCAGGAATAGTCTGGAATAAAAACCTTGACCCTGTTCTTTTGCAGGTACCTCTTGAATAGCTTTCATGTCCATGAGAGCTGAAATTTGTTTTTGTGCCTCTGCGCTTTGATTTTGTGGCAGGTTTGGCATGCCTCTCATTTTTGGAAGGGTGTGAAAGTGGAATCTGTAGCCTCTGTCTATAATGTCCAGGATCCATTTGTCTTTTGTGACAATTTGCCAATTTTTAGAAAATAATGACAGTTTTCCACCTAAAGGTGCTGCCATTAAAGCTTTGCTTGGCATGCAAAGGGGAAAGTCATTGTGTCTGCTTTCTGAATGGCTGTGATCTATCTTCTCCACCTCTTGGTGTAGGTGCTTGCCATTGTCTGGCTCCAAATGATCCTTGAGATTGCCCTCTACCCTCTGGGCCTGTATCTACCTCTTTGAGGTCTGTCCGTGGCTGGAAAGGACCAATTTTTTGAAGGCCAGTTTCTGCTGAAACGTGGAGGCTGTACCTGTAGGAAATCTTTCACTGTTTGCATTGATTTTGCCTTTTCCTCCATTTTCTTTAGTACCTCCTCAGCTTTAACACCAAACAATACATCTTTTTGAAGAGGTGCATCTAGTAATTTAGCTTTGACATGATCTGGTAAGGTTTGCTCTTTGAGCCAAGCATGTCTACGTATGACAGACCCTGTAACAGCAGCTCTACATGAGGCCTCTAAAGCATCAAAACCACATTGCAAGGTATGTTTACCCACTTGCTCTGCACTATGCAACAAATCCTGCAACTCCTTTAAATCTGGTTGTTCAGGTTGTGTCATTTTGCTTTTCAACTGAGATAACAAAAACTGTTGATACTTTAACATATGGAACTGACAGTTTAATGCCCTCATGGTTAAAGTGGCCGAGGTGTATACCTTTTTCCCCCACCTTTCTAAAGCTCTGGAATCTCTCACTGAAGGTAATGGGTTTTTAGCAGTAGAGGCCTTAATTCCCTTGGGACCCTGTGAAATAGTTTCTGGGTCAGCAGCATGGCTTTTGTATAGGAATTGGTGTGAATCAGGAACCCGGTAATACCAGTCAGGCTTAACAGGAGCTGGGGGTAAAGAATCTGGGTTGAGGCTGGCTTCTGTGTACGCATCTAATATATCCAAAATAAGAAGTTATGTACCTACCATAACGTTCCATGTTAGTTGTCTTCTCTCGCCTTCTTTCTTGCTGGATGGGTTCAGAGCCGATCCTCTGCTCCGACTCGGCACTTGCTAAGCTCGAGAGCTAATTTTACCAGCTCGAGGCAACCCTATATCCCATGATGCAAAGCAGAGACTACCCAGATCTCGTTTGGTAGCTAAGGAAATTATGGAATATATTCTTCCAACTGTAAAGGAGGAAGAGAAACAATACTAAAAATGACAATCATAATCATCATAATCCTCTGAAAGGGATCAACCTAATCTAGTGACACTAGAAGCTGCTTAGCTAGAAAAGGGATAAAGCCTCTTAAGAGAAGAGGCATAATCTTCTCGGTCTGACCAGGCTAGGGGGATGGAGGGCGGGACGCAAGAAAGAAGGCGAGAGAAGACAACTAACATGGAACGTTATGGTAAGTACATACCTTCTTAATGTTAAGTTGTCAATCTCGCCTTCATTCTTGCTGGATGGGACCACGTCCCTAGCACCTCTATCCTGGGTGGCTAAATGGAACAGACTCTTGAGAACGGTGGAACCAAAATTCGCTCCGTCTCTGGAGGCCAAGTCTAATTTGTAATGTGAAACAAAGGTATGAGGAGAGGCCCATGTGGCTGCTGCACAAATAGTGTCTATTGGAAGTCTAGCCTGAAAAGCTGTAGATGTAGCTAGAGCTCTGGTAGAATGGGCTTTTGGCCTAGAAATCAACTCTTTGCCTCTGAGCTGATAAATGTAAGTAATCACAGAAGACAGCCATCTAGATAAAGTCACCTTGGAAACTGGAAGGCCTTTCTTGTTCTCTGCATAGGATAGAAACAGTTGATCAGATTTCCTAAAATGTTTAGTTTTGTCTAGATATTATCTGAGTTGGCGGTGAACATCAAGACAATGTAATTTTTGTTCTGCTCTATCAGAATAATTTGGGAAAAAACTGGAAGATCAATGGATTGATTTAAGTTAGTCTGTGATGCCACTTTGGGTAAGAAAGACAGATTAGTCCTTAGAGATACCCTGTCTTTGTGGAAGATTAAGTAGGGAGGACGAATGCAGAGAGCATGAAGCTCAGATACTCTCCTGGCAGAAGTAATGGCGACTAGAAAGAGTGTCTTCCAAGAAAGAAATTTCAATGAACAGGCAGCCGCAGAGGTTCGAAGGGGAGAATCAAGGATGTTAAAATTAAATTTAGATCCCACTGTGGTGGGGGGTCTCTAATCGGAGGTTTAAGTAAAAAGATACCTCGAAGGAATGCCTTGCAAAGTTTATGTGACATAATGTTGTGGTCCAAAAAGCCTATATGAAAATTAGAAATGGCTGCCAACTGAACTTTTACTGTGGAGGAGGAGGATCCTGAATGAAATATCTCAGCTAGGAAGTCCAAGACCGAATGAATCAGAGCAGTATAGAGGTCTATATTCCCTAGCTTTTGCCCAAAAAAAGAAACGTTGCCATTTACTAGTGTAAATCCTTCTGGTAGAAGATTTAAGGGAAGCTACTATGATATCCCGGACGGGATTAGAAATCATAGGAAGCCTGGCTAAGGATGGAAGTGGAGCAACCAAGCAGTGAGGTTGAGAGAAGGTATGGAATGGTGCAGCTGCCCCGACTGGTGGGTCAGAAGATCTGGAACCGGGTCCAGATGCCATGGCTGTACCAAGAGATAACGATGTAGGAACAGAAACCATATCTGTCGAGGCCAATAAGGGGCAATGAGAATCAACTTGGCTCTCAAGGCGGTTGCTTTCTGAATTACTTGAGGTATCAGAGGAAAGGGGGGAAAGGCATAAAGAAGTCCCCGGGGCCAATCCTGGGTTAGAGCGTCTCTGGGGGGATGGCCGGGAAGGGGGAAGAGAGAGAGTGTGTTCTGGGCATTTGCTGTTTTGAGGTGTAGCAAAAAGGCCCCACTCCTGAAAAATCTCTTCCGTCACTGATTGTTTGAGAGACCACTCGTGAGGCATGAGAATAGCTCTGCTGAACCTGTCGGCTATGATGTTGGATTTCCGGGATATGCGTTGCTATCAGAAACCGCTGAGAAGAGATTGCCCACTGCCAAAGTCTGAGAGCCTCTCGACACAGTGGATAGGACTTGGTTCCGCCCTGTTTGTTGATATACCACACTACGGACATATTGTCCGTTTGGACTGCAATAGTTCCCAGGGAAGAGAGTCGTTGAGGGCTTGCAACGTTAAAAGCACTGCTTTCATCTCTAGGACATTTATGTGCAGATGGTATTGAAAGGTTGCCAAGTGCCATGGACCATCCTGCCCTGATAATGCCCCCCACCCGATCAGGAGGCGTCCGATGTAACCGGGCAGGAGGAACAAAGGGTCTGCCCTGATGGACTTGAGGGACGATATCCACCAGGTCAGATGCCTTTTGCAAGTTGGAGTTATTATGATCCTGTGACGCATGGGAAGTTGTTGAAAGGACCATTGGGCGAATAGCATCCATTGTAGAAGACGCATGTAAAAGCGGGCAAAGGGAAGAAGTGTTATGGCGGCCGCCATAAGACCCAATACTTTCAGAGCAAATCTGGCCTGAATTTTGTTGCTGAGAAGAATCACCTGGACGTGACTTTGAATGTCCAAGATCCTTTGGTCTGTTAACTTTGCTGAAAGTTGTACTGTGTCTAACTTTGCGCCTATAAAAGTAATAAGATTGACAAGGCAGATTTTTCGAAATTTATAGAAATCCCTAGCCCTCTGCAAATGTGAATGGTGTAATCCCTGGCTTGGAGAAGTTGATGCCTGGTGGTGGCAGTGAGGAGCCAGTCATCTAGATATGGAAACACCTGGAATCCTTGACGTCTCAGGTGAGCCGTAACCACTGCCATACATTTGGTGAACACTCTGGGGGCTGTAGTGAGTCCAAAGGGCAGGGCCCTGAATTGGAAGTGACTGGTCCCCAGCCGAAAGCGGAGAAATCTTCTGGAGCGCCTGTGAATTTTTATGTGATAGTACGCATCCTGAAGATCTACCGAGCACATCCAATTGTCCTTGCCCAGAAAGGGTAGAATGGACTGAAGCGTGACCATCCGGAATCTTTTCTTCTTTATAAACTTGTTTAGTTTGCTCAGATCTAATATTGGTCTCCAGTCCCCTGTCTTTTTTGGTACTAAAAAGAACCTTGAGTACATTCCGGATCCTAACTGGTCTGCTGGGACTGGCTGGATAGCTCTTTTTGCTAGCAGTTTTGATATCTCTGGTACTGCTAGTTCCCTTAGACCGGGTGGAACGTCTGGAAGGGTTCCCTTTTGCTGAATTGGGGTTTGAATAAAGGGAATTTTGTAACCCTCGGATATAATCGACTGTACCCATTTGTCTTGAGAAAGGGAAAGCCAGGATATCGGGTACAGCGATAATCTTCCCCCGACTGCCTCCGAAGGTGGACAATCGGGCAACATCTCAAGGATGCTGGAAGGGTTTGTCAGAAAGAGGCTTCTCTGCTACCCTGATTCTGCGGACCCCCTCTGCCCCTAGGGCGGCGTCTGTTGTTGTTACCCCCTCTGCCTCTGGGGGTAAACTGACCTCGTGCGTCAGGCGTGACTCCTTGAGATTTGCGGAACCACATTTTCCCTCCCTTCTGACCTTTTGGGTAAGGTCTTGAATGGGTGGAGAAACTGACTCCTACGGCAGAAAGAGTCTTGCCATCTTGTTCGCATCTAGTCAAAGTGTCTTTCACTTGAGGTCCGAACAAGGTCGAACCATCAAAAGGGGAGTTTGTGAAGGACGCCTTGAAGGGGTCTGCAAAATTACAAAGCCGCATCCAGGACTGACGCCTTAAAGCCACTCCTGTGCCTGCAGCCCTACTCGCTCCATCGGCTGCATAAGAAATGAGCCGCATGGAGGAGTTAACAATGGAGTTTAGGATTCCTAGCTGTGAGTTAATCTTATCCTGAGACCAGCAGCTGACGGATCCTGTAAAACTTCTCCCAACTCTAAGAACATCTCTTTGAAGGCGGGTGAAGTGACAAGTAGTTCAGCGATTGCATGGCAAAGGTCGCTGAAGAAAATATCCGCTTGCCGTACCTGTCCATAGTCCTAGAATCCTTGTTAGGAGGATGAACAGGTACTGAAGGATCAGCTAGTTCCTTCTTGGTGGCTGCAGCCACCACCATGGCATCAACCGGGACACCTTTTGTCAAATATTGCCTATCAGGTGGGGCCGTAATGAATTTAGAAGGCCTCCTAGGAATAGGTTCCACCGAATCCGGGGCCATCCACGCCTTCCGAGCCACTACGTCCATGAGAGGGTCGAAAGGCGGAGACACCCAGGAGGTGGAGGGTCGAGATCCGAACGCCTCCAGGTATACTGACTCGTCCTCGGAAGGATTAAGGGAGGGCCAGTTCCCCTTCTGCTTAAGGAGTTCAAGGATGTCTGAGAAAGAGACATCCTCAGAGGAGGACCTTGGGGATCCCTCCGACTCATCCAAGTCAGTATCAGATGTAATACACTCGGGGGAGTCTAGATGTTTCCTCTTACATGTCCTCTTACGCGGAGGTTCACCTGACGGATCAGGAGAAGCCTCGGAAGAGGAAGATATTCCCAATGGGGAAACCTGAGGCGTTGGATCTCTGGGTCCGGGAGCAAGAGAGTGGGAAGAGAAGTCAGCAGGCACTGCAGTGAGAGGAGCTGATGGAACTGACAGTTGACTACGCCCAGGGGCTAGTACACTCCTCATCACCTCGAAGGCTCCCCCATCAGAGAGACCAGAAGGTTCCCGCTCCGAAGAGATAGGAACTCCAGGCCTCACCGAGAGGGAAGGCTCCGAGGCAGATGTTGAGGCTGAGCTCACCAACGCCGAAGCCTCGAGAGGGAGAACGGGGTCGGACAAGGGTCCGATGCCACTCGCCCCCTCGGAGCCGACGAGAGAGACCAGATGCCCGGATCCCTCCAATGAAGGTCTCAAGGAGGAAATCGGAGCGGAGGACGACGGAGCTGAAAGGGGTGGTATAGGCTCCGAAGCTACAACAGTCACGGCTCCGAGGAGCTCCGGCTCCGAGCTCTGTAAGAGTCGAAGGAGGAATGTTAGGTGGATGTGAAATAGCTACTGTCTGTTGAGACGGGCTATGGAGCATTTGGGCCAATGCCTGAGACTTTAATAGTCTACTCACCACTCTCTCGAGGTCATGATCAGACAGCCTGGACGACCGAGAAGAACAGCTCCGATGGCTCCAAGAGCAGGGGTGATCTCGGAGCCGAACGTATCGATTCCAATGAGGGGGATCGAGATCTCTTTTGAGAGATAGGTGGAGCCGAAGGAGCCGAGGATACGTCGGCTCCAGCCGGAGCAGACAGTGTCCAGATCTGGCAGTATCAGCGCCGGATGGAGCCGATACTGTGACTTCTAAAAAGGAAGGATCGGCTCCGGCCGGAGCCGATCTTGACACTGAAGAAGCAGAACCAGTAGCCGACGGCTTGGGACTTGCAGCCGAAGGCTTGACAGGTTTCGAGGGCATCCCCGGAGCCTACTTAGTTGGGGAGCTCTCAGGCTTTAATAAGCCCTTCAATATAAATTTATTTCTGCACTCCTGCAGGACTCTTGGGCTGAAGGCATGACAGATAGCACAAGAGTCCTGCAGGTGCAGAGGTCCCAGGCAGTAAACACAAGAAGTGTGACCGTCTGTCAGAGATCTTCTGGCAGCACGAGTCACTCTTCTTGAAGCCTGAGACCTTTGTGTCCTTCGACACACTGTCGAGGAAACACAAGTGACAAGAAAAACAGACACACACACACAAATAACATCCAATCCAATAATCTAAACTAAACAGGGATACAACACACTCAAACACACACAAAATCCCTGACAGGAAAATTTAGGAAAGGGGAAGGCCTAAGGCCTAACCTAGGGAAGGGGATAAATAACCCGAAAAAAAGGGAACACTAACAGGAATAGGGTTAAAATAAACGTTAAGGTTCACAAAACTAAGGTTATGAAAACTAAAAAGGGTGAGACTAAAAGTCTTATTATGAAGAAAACTTACCTAGAGCTGGTAAAAGAGGCACCTCGTAAGCGAAGCAGCAAATGAGATCTGGGTAGTCTCCGCCTTGCATCATGGGATATAGGGTTGCCTCGAGCTGGTAAAATTAGCTCTCGAGCTTAGCAAGTGCCGAGTAGGAGCCGAGGATCGGCTCTGAACCCATCCAGCAAGAATGAAGGCGAGATTGACAACTTATCAGGAGGGATAGCCAGAGGCCTGTGCTGAGGAAGCTAGAGAAAATCCCTGAGCCTTTTCTTGGAATCCGAGTAATCTTGGCCTTCCCAGTGAAAGTGTTCCCTCAAGGTATGTAAGGTTTCCCCAAAAGAATAGTACTCAGGAGGGGGGGGGGGGACCGCGGGAATGGACTCCTCAGCATCAGAATCTTCAAAAGGGGAATATGAATATTCCTGGTCCTCAGAATGTTCTGAGGTAATAGAGGCTTGGTCTGAGGAAGGGTAGTCTTCCTCCAGTCTGGGCCTTTTGTCCGAGGGTGGTTGAGAACCCCTGAATAAGAGTAATCAAATCCTCTGCCATTTTGAGCATCTGTTTTTTAGGCATGGGGCCTTGAGAGGGGCTCTGTGGAACTTGTCTTTTAGTTTTCATGGCTGCTTTAGATTTTGTGAAAGCCTTAATGGAAAAAGAGGAAGGCCTGAAGACACCTTGAGAGGTGGCAGGTCTGTCTAAATTCTGAGTTTCCCCGTCAAGAGTGGCGTCTGTATCTGTAGTTGGAGTGGAGGCCGAGGAGCCTGCGACCTCGGGCACAGAAGACACCACTAATGAAGCGCCATCGGTACTCAGGGGCTGCGTAGGCACCTCGCTGAGAACCGGAGCACCTGTGGCCGGCTTTAGCGTGGTGTCGGTAGAAGTTGCGGACCTCGTATGCCGGTCCTTATCTTTGCGTCTTTTACTCAAAACTGGAGTCTGAGTATCCGACGACATAATGTAATTAAATTTAACAAAATAGTGTTGGGCGTACTCCGCCCGACGCTTAGAGCGTTTGTTGAATCTAGCACAAAAATGACAGGCCGAGACATCGTGGTCTGGGCCTAAGCAAGGAATGCAGAAGGAATGGAAATCCTTATACGGTATTTGCTTCCCACAAGAAATGCAATTATTAACTTTGAATGACATCGGTCTGAGGCAAGAAAAGTTTCCCCAACGGGGTACTTAGAAGAAGACCTCGGCTGAAAAATTTTCGTAAATCTCAGGAGCTGGCCGACCGGCACTTGCGAACTGCTTCTGCTTCGGGCATCGTGTGGCAAGAAAGACTGAAGAAAATGGCGTCGGCTGGTTCTTTTATACCCCTGCCGCACTGACATCAGGGAAGAAGCTACGACAACAGACGCCGGACCTAGACACTGGAATTCGGCCGACCGAGGTCCCGCCTGATGGCAGGATAACCCATCTGTTATGACTGCAGCCGTATGCATGATGAACATTTACATACCTGGGGTGATCACGACCTAACCCCTCCCACAAAGTTATTAATTCTTGAAACAAGGTAGGAAGGTAATCAGGATATTTATGGGGTGGCAGTGCTGGGACCACACAGATTTTGGGTACCACTGGATTTTCCTTCTCTAAAGTCTGGCCACGGGGAGCACATGGATAGCTCCTGCCATGAATCTGAAAGTCCTTGGCATCTTCCTTGTAGAGCAATGGGCTGCAGAACAAATTAATTGGAAATAAATGGACAGAACTTTCTCCTGGGAAAGGAACGCATGCACTTTTCTGTGTGGCCAATCTGCATCTCAGAAACACCTGGTCCTGTGCAGTAAACCTTTCTTGAAGTTTATAGTAAAACCCAGACCTGTCAGATGACAGGACAGTGAATTGAAGATTAAGCATTTCTGGGGAGAGGGCCAGGATCAGACCATCCAGGTAGGGAAAAATCTGACTTTCTAGAATGCAGCAGAAAGCTACAACAGGTACATATTTTGGGAACATTCTTGGGGCTATGGAAAGACTAAAAGGCATAAATGTAAACTGAAAAGAAATCTCATACTAGGACAACTGGGAATGTGTAAGGTGTCCTTCACATGAGGCTAAAAGCCCGTGGGAAGATGACTGGTAAAAGAGCCTGAAAACATTTTGAAAGATGGAACCTTCAGGATAGGTCTCCACGGTCCTTTTCTTGGGAGTAGAAAGATCTTGGGTAAACCATTTTCCCATTAATTATTTCTTCTGGGACTTGCTGGATGATCCCTTGATTCAAGAAGTCTTGAATAATGGGAGTCTGAAAAGATATCTGATTTTGAGGAGGTAGTGGCATGCCCCTCAGAGGGGGGAATGCTTTCCTAAGACATGGCATAGCAGACCCTGATGGAGAGGACCCACTTGTCTGTGGAGCAGCCTTCCACCTTGCCAGGGAAGAGATGGTCTTTTAGACTACTTCAATCCTCCATCACTGGTTAAGAGCTCTATGTCCTTCATTTATTCCCCAACTTGGGAAACAGGGTTAAGCAACCCACTTACTCCCCTTCATTGGAGAAAGAAAATCTGGTTTTCATTCAGGAGGGCACTTCTCTTATACGTTAATAGGCAAGTACTAGGCTAGCTGCCCTTACAAGCCTTTTTAAGCTAGCCAGTTTCCCGTTTTGGTTTCTGAATTTAACTATTCCATTTAGTGTTAGACTTGCCCTACCCATCCCATGATCAATTATATAAAACAGACATTGAGAACAAACTGGATCATACCATAAACAATTTAAGGGGTTAATACACAGGTTTAAGTATTTAGGAGTTCTCTGTCCATTAGCAATATAGGGGAAGTTCTGGGGATACATTCTGTTTCCCATGCACAGATCCAAGTAGTGCTTGAATATGGACAAGGATGAGCTTTTACATGGATAAGGAGTTTGTTCAGGTGCAGCAGTACAGTCAGATAAACCTGTCGCTCCAAACAGTTCTGCTGATACTGCAGAAGAGGTTTACATCTCTAAACCAAATATTTCTTATGCTATCCAACTTTCTGATGTGCAGTAAAACCATCAGTACTGGATTGGAAGATGCTTTGTAAGCCAGACAAGGTCACCTTTTAGCAGTATGCAGGATAAAGTATGACAGAACTGCGCTGAACCATGTAGAATATTTAGGCCTTGTATGTTTCTAGTAAGGTACCTGTGGACATTCAAGTTGCTGCATGTGTCTGGACAGATGCATGCCAAAGGAGACATACTCATCAGCCTAATGAGGGTAGAGTGAAGAGGGGCAATGACTTCCCTTAATCTAGATTAAATCCCTTTGTTTATAAAATTGTGCAATAAACTGCAACAATGGACATGCTGGTTGAAAGTTCTGTCACTGTCCAGATAAGTTACCAAATCCTGAAGTGAATCAATTCCTAGGAGCATACTGTCAAATGTGATAGTTCCACAGAGCACAGGACTTCCAAAAGGATATAATGCATTTTCTTAGTACTTCATTTCAGTCTACAATTTTGGAACCAGTTATTTGTGACAAACCTTCCTGCAGCATGGCCAAGTCATTTGGGGATTCAAGGACTGCTCCTAGCATACAGTCCGCTGCAAACTCAACCGGAGCCCTCAGGTATTGGCTTTTACTTCAGAAAAGTAGATGCCAAAAAGGAGACTACTGGTGCAGAAACTTGGGGACTCCACTGGTGACTGGTGTCTGAGGAGGTAAATAGTTGTGGAAAATCTTATAACCACAGATGTCCTTCTCTTCCATGTTGCAGTATTCTTACTGTGGGATCCTTCGCCTCAGGCGACCTGAACATAGTCTCCTATACAAAAGCTCAAGCCTGGTTGCTGCTAGTGCGTGGGATGTCACATGCAGGGCCATAAACCAGGGGCCTTAAATAGGACGTCCGCAAGCACAGACCTCAGAACTGACTGCCAATGCTGCCCTCCAGACAGGTGAAAGGCAACTGACTGCCCAACGTGACCATTTTGTAGGTAGTGCCCCACGATGCCCCAAAGACAGGTAAAAGGTAACCCAGGAGGAAGGAATACTGCAACTATGGTTATGGTTAAGATTTTACACAACTATTCTATGTCCTATTTTTCATGTTGCAGTATTCTTACTGTGGGAGTACCACAGCTTAAGGATGATGAAGGGAGAAAAGAGATTCCAGAAATCCCTGCAGGACTGCCCTTGCAAATCCTGCAGTGGCTCTGGAGATATGGTCCAGTTTGTAATGTTTGGTAAAGGTAGTTTTTGAGGACCAGGTGGCTGTCTCAAGGATGGCTTGTGTGTCTAGGCCTTTAAAGAAGGCACCAGAAGAGGCTACTTGCTCTAGTAGTGTGCCCTGACCCCATGATGCAAGTGTTTTCCATGGTAGGAATAACAGAAGCAGATTGTTTGGCTACTGCCTTGCCCAGGGCTCTGGGATGGAAGGATACAGCTTAGACTTTTTAATGGTCTTAGTTTTGTTCAAACAGAACCTTAGCTACATGTGGACATCAAGGGAGTGCAGTATTCTCTCACTGTCAGTTTAAGAGATGGAAACAAGGCTAGCAAGTGAACAGACTTGATTTAGTGACCTTTCACTGACGACTTTGGGGATGGAGAGGTTGGTGCATAGGGTCATCCTATCTTTGGGGACTACAGTGAAAGAAGTGGATGCCATTAGCACCTATAACTCAGACCCTTCCAGTTGACGTAAGGGCTATCAGTAAGACTTTTCCATGTGCACATCTGCAGGGATGCAGAGCTGGCTGGCTCAAAAGGGGCAAGCGTAAGCTTTTCCACGACATTATTTAGGTCCCGAGGGGGTGGGATAGGCTTCCTTGCTGGCCTAATATGCAGGACCCCTTTTAAGAAAAGTTTGACATCCAGCCTGAATAGTAGAGGGTCCAAGGGTAAGCAAGCTGAGACTGCAAATAAAAAGTTGTGCTCACCATAACATTCCATGTTTAGTCCATCTCATCCTTCAATTTTACATATGGATTTGGAGCCGATCCTCGGCTCCGACTCGACCGATTTACAAGCTGGAAGACTTCTGGTTGGCTTGTGAATCAGGTATCCCATAGTGCACCAGTACAAACCCCAGATCTTGTCTGCTGCTCACGAGAAGAAAAAACCCTGAACAGACAAACCAGTACTAAAGGGTCTCCAACCAAAGATAACCACATTATTATTGTTACCTCCAGATCTTCCAGGATGAGGGTGGGTTGGTAAAATGAAGGGCGAGATGGACTACCAACATGGAATGTTATGGTGAGAACACAACTTCTTTATGTTGTGTAGTCCAATCTCACCATTTTTATGGGACAGCGTCCTTAGCTCCTTGTTCCTGGGTGGCTCATTGGAAAATACTCCTAAGCACCGTGGAGCCAAAGGATGCTCTACCCCTGGAAGCTAAATCCAATTTGTAATATGTAAAAGTGTGAGGGTTAGCCCACGTAGCTGCTGCACAAATTATCAAGTGGGACCCTGGCTTGAAAGGCTGTAGAGGTAGACAGCGACCTGATAGAATGAGCCTTGATCCTGGAGAGTAAAGGTCTGCCCTCCTAACTGTAGATAAAGGCTATGCAACTGGAAATCCAGTTAGATAGTGTCACTTTAGAAACTGGTAAGCCCAATCTGGAGTCAGAAAAGGAAATGAATAGACCTGATTTCCTAAATTTCTTGGACCGCTGTAAATAAAAAACAGTCATCTATGAAAGTCCAGCTGATGAAAATTGTACTCAGCTGCATTACAGTGATTAGGGAAGAAAACTGGAAGTTCTATGGATTGATTTAAGGTAGCAGGGGAACAAACTTTGGGGACAAAGGAGGGATTAGTACGCAGTGACACCCTGTCCTTCTGAAAGATCAAATAAGGTGGCTTAACAGACAAGGCTTGTAACTCTGATACCAGTCTAGCTGACGTAATAGCTACCACAAAGTCTTCCAAGACAAACATTTCAATGAAGATGAGTGTGAAGGTTCAAACGGGAGAGAAATCAGTTTGGACAACAAAATTTAAATCCCAAGAAGCCACAGGTTCTTGCAGTGGTGGTCTCAAGAGTGATTCCTTTCAAAAAGGAATTGCATAGCTTATGACACATTAAATTGTTATCTGGAAACCCTAAATGAAAATGAGAAATTGCCACCAACTGGACTCATAGTGAAGGCAGCTCCTTGTTGAAAAAGCTCAGAGAAATTCCAAAATCACAGGGATAGAAGCAGTGTAGGGATCTACACTCATTTTCTGTGCCCAAACAGAAAATCTTTTCCATTTACTGCCATACAGCCTCCTAGATGAAGGTTTAAGGGAGGACATAAGAATGTGTGATACTGAGGATGATGCATTATGAAGCCTGACCAGGGATGGAACTGGAGCAGGCACGCTGTCAACCTGAGGGTGTGGATTGAGGGATGTAGCAAACCTGACATGTGAGTATACAGATAGTACAGCTGTGTACACTTATAAATGTAGATGTTTGAGAGTATTCACTGTTGCAGTCATTACATTTGGGTTATCTGCTTGCAGGTAAGCCCCCAGTCAGCCTGATAAACAAAGTCTTGGGTCCTGCGTTGGTTGCTGTCTTCTTCCGTGACGTCAGGGGTATAAAACATGCAGCCGACGTCATTACATCAGTTTTTCTTGCCCCAGATGTCAGGTACTCCCCTAATGGGAAGCTCCCCTAATGGGAAGCAATTAAATCTATAAATATACAAGGTTATACCTCAAACAAAAAAGCAAATACATCAAAAAGCTTTTAAGCATTGAAAAAGGAGAAGAGGTATTGCCAAACGAAGTCAGTGGGCTGGAGGAAGGGTAACCAGGACTGCAACAGTGAACACTAACATATACATTTATGGTTAGTGCACACAACTGTACTATGTCCTTTGTGTTTCACTGTTGCAGTCATTACATTTGGGTAGATTCCCAAAGCTAAGGATGGGAGGAGGAATTTAGATAGCATTAGGACCAGCTACAAGTCCCTGCAAAACTGCAGTGGCAAAGCCAGCTCTGGATTTAGAGAAAATTGGCAAATGGTAATGCTTGGTGAATGTACAGAACTCCAGGTAGCAGCTTCTAGGATGTCCCTGGTAGGTACGCCTCTGAGAAAGGCTGTAGAGGTAGATGCAGCCCTGGTTGAATGGGGTCTAATCCCCTGTGGGATAGGTTTTCCATGGTGCTTAAAGCAGAAATGAATGCAATGGCCTACACATTTGGAGATAGTTCACTTTGAAATAGCCTTCCCCTCTGCCCCTGCAGCAGATGCCACCAGCAGTTCAGATTTCCTTTGAGATTTAGTCTTGTCCAAGTAAAATCTAAGTTGTCTGTGCACGTCCAATATCTGTTCCCCTTTGTTCTGTGGATTAGAAAAGAAGGTTGGCAAATGAATGGATTGATTAAGAGCCACACTGGATACCACCTTGGACATGAAAGGATTGGTCGTGAGGGACACCCTGTCCGCATGAAAGATGATGAAAGGCTCCACTGCCATAAGGGCCTGTAATTCAGACACCCTTCTTGCTGAAGTGATGGCTAAAAGGGAAGCTGTTTTCCAAGAAAGGAATTATAAATCTGCAGTAGCAGCTGGCACGAAAGGAGGAAGGGTGAGTTTCTCCAATACAAAGTTAAGGTCCCAGGCTAGAGTAGGAGCTCTCCTGGGTGGTCTTCAATTTTTGGCCCCTCCGAGGAACTGCTTCAGCAGTGGAAGAGAGGGGAGGTGTGTGTTATGAGCGGAAATGGCTGAGGCGTGAATTTTTATTGAAGAAAAAGACAGGCCCTTGTGAAGTATCTCAGTTAAGTATTGTAAAATCTGAGGTAAATTGGGCACTGCTGTGCTCATCCCTTGAGACTGGTTCCAGGCACAGAATCTTTTCCTTTTTTCAGCATAAGATTTTCTAGTACTAGGCCTCCTTGCCTCTAAAATGACATCAATCACTGATTTACTGAGGGATGGTAAAGGAGAGCTTAGGTAATTAGTCAGGCTGCTAGGTTCAGTGTTTGACGCTGAGGGTGCAGAATCTGGTTCTCCTGCTGGGACAACAGGGTAGGAGTCTGAGGCAGGTGCCATGGGGCCAAGTGACACTGCGCAGGAGGGGGTACCAGTGTTGGTGTGGCCAGGCTGGTGCAATCAAAATCATCCTTGGTTTGTCTGGTTTGATCTTTAGTAGTACTTTGGAGAGCAGAGGAAAGGCATAAACTGATAGGGTTTTCCAGCTGAAGGACAGAGCACCCACTTTCCAAACTTGTCTGTGGGGAGTCCTTGCAAAAAACTTTTCCAGCTGATAGTTCTGGGGGGAGGCAAACAGGTCTATATCTGGGCTCCACCATTTGCTTGTCAACATGTTGAAAATCTTTGGTTCCAGTTTCTACTCGTGTGGGCCCATGAGGGTTCTGCTTAGTCCATCTGCCAGTGTATTTAGTTTTCCTGGCAGGAACTGAGTTATAGATGTGCTTGGTAGCTCAAGGCTGTGTTCCACAATGCCATGGCTAGTCTGCAGACGGTGTAAGAATGCGTATCCCCCCTGCTTATGTACCACAACAGTGGTGTTCAGTCTTTACCACTAATTGTCCTGGAAGAATGTGGTCCTTGAAGGCTGTCAGAGCATTCTGTACAGCTAACATTTCCTTATGATTGATGTGAAGGTGCATTTGAATTGGGTTCCATTTGCCCTGAACGCACTTCCCTGCCAGGCACACCCCCCCCATGCATAGTATGATGCATATGTTAGGGTTTGGGTGGCAGGGGGTAGTGTGAATGGTAGCCCCTTGTTTTGGTGGCAGGCCTCTGCCCACCAAAGGAACTCTAGACGTAGACAAGGAAAGATATGAATCATTGCTTCTAGATCCTGAGAATACATATAATAATCTATGAATGAATCTAGGCTTTTTAGACACCACTGCAGTTTCCTCATATGCAGTCTTGCATATGGAATTAAAAGAATGCAGGAGTCCATGAACCCCAAGGCTTGTAAGTATTTGCCTTGCAGATAGCAGGGTTTTTGTGACCACTTGTTTGAAGTAGGTTGCCAAGTGAATTTGTGTCTATGGCGTGAGGAAAGCCATCTGAGAAGTTGTATTTAAGCTTGCTCCCAGGAATGTAATTTGTTGACAGGGTACCAGGTGTGATTTCTTTTCATTTATGGTGTACCCCACACAAGTTAGCACCATCTGTACAAAAGCCAGATGACTCAAAAGAACGTCCTGGTTTTCTGCCTGAATTAGACAATCATCCAGGTATTGGTATAGTTGAATATTTCTTTGCTTGCAAAATGCAATGGCTGGAGCTAGGCACTTTGTGAATACCCTGGGCGCAGTAGATAAGCCTAAGGGCAGTGCAGAGAACAGATAGTGTGTGTAGCCTGCTTTGAAGCGTAGGCATCTTCTGCAAGATTCCCAGATTGGGATGTGCAGGTATGCTTCCTTTAAATTTAGTGTTGCCAACCAGGCATTTTTGCTTATCATAGGAAGCAACTGGTGAAGAGTCAGCATCTTGAATTTTGGAATCACCAAAAAGGTGTTTAGAGTAGGCAGGTCCAGGATAGGATGTCATGAATTGTCTTTTCTGGGTGCCAGGAAAAATCTCGAGTATAAACCTTGTCCCTTTTTCTCTTCTGGTACCAACTGAATAGCCCCTATGCTTAAGAGTACTTGCTTTTGGGCCTCTGCTCACTGCTTTTGAGGTAGATCCGGCCAACCGCTTGGAGTTGCGGACGTGTGGAAGTGAAATCTGTATCCCTGGGACACTATTTAAAACCAATTTGTCCTGGGTAATGAGTCCCCAGTTCTTTGCATGAAGTGCAATCTTTCCCCCCAAAGGGGCTGTCAGTTGAGAAGGGCTTGGAAGCTTTAAAAAGTAATTGAGACAGTTTACCATTGGGGGGGGTTATTACTCCCAAATTTTGAAATGAAGGCCCCCCCCCACTGCTTAGTCCTGTGTGTCCCCTGGGACTAAAGGCTGTGTGCTCTGCTGGATATGGGTTTGGACGGAGAAGGTCTGGAAGAGGCAGGAAAGGACCAATTCTTAGAAGGCCAATGCCTACTAAATCTTGGAGGTTGTACTTGTAAAAAGTCTAACAAAAGTCCAACAGCATAGATTTAGCTTTTTCCCCCATCTTTTTAAGAACTTCTGCCTTGTTGCCAAACAGGTGGCCCTGATTTAAGGGAGCATGCAGTCATTTCGCTTTAACATGATCTGGCAAGGATTGCTCTTTAAGCCAAGCATGACTTCTAAGTACAGACCCAGTTACCACAGTTCTGCAAGATGCCTCTAGTGAATCAAAACCACATTGCAATGTATGTTTACCAACTTGTTCAGCAGAATGCATAAAATCCTGTAAATCCTTATTTTCAGCACAATCAGGAGTCAAAATAATTTTCTGTTTAAGTAATCCAGTAATATGCAGCTGATACTTCACCATATGAAACTGGCAATTCAAGGCCCTAATGGCCAAAGATGCAGAACTGTATACCTTCTTACCCCATCTATCCAGCACCCTGTAGTCTCTATCAGAAGGGGTAGGATTCTTGGCAGTAGAAGCTTTAATGCCCTTAGGTCCCTGTGAAATGGTTTCAGGATCTGCAGAAGGATTTTTGAAAAGGAACTTGTGAGTCAGGAACCCAGTAATATCTATCAGGTTTTATGGAAGCAGGAGGTAAGAGAGTCAGGAGGGCCATGCTAGATTCCAAAAAGGAATCACCAACAATGTCCAGTACAGGAGGTATAGCTAAAGGCCTGTGCTGGGGCAGGAGTAAGAAATCCCTAAACCTCTTTTTAGAATCAGAGAAATTCTGACTTTCCCAACGAAAAGCTCCCAGAGAGTAAGCAAGGTTTCACCAAAAGAAAAATCCTCTGGGTGTGTGTGTATGCGTGTGTGTGTGTGGTGGTGGTGGTGGTGGTGGTGGGGGGGCAGAGGCAATACAGTCCTCAGCATAAGAATCTTCATAGGTAAAGGGTAAATCCTGGTCATCAGAGGAAACAAATTTCAGAATCCTGGTCAGAAGTATCATAAGTAAACTCAGTCCCAGGTCGCAGAGGGGTAAGGTTGGCTTCCCCTGATTAAAGTAATAAGATCTTCATTCTTATTTGTTCTTTAGGCATAGAGGCCTGACCATTCGGTCTGGGCGCCAGTTTTCTAGGCATGGTTTGAGTTTTAGGCCTTGAAGAAGATGGCGCCGGTTTAATATGCAAGTCAGTAGGCCTGAATAAACCCTCAGAAGCCGGTGCCTGCACAGTGGCTCCGGACCCATCCAAGATAGAGACCTCCACAGGTTCCATATTTGAAGCATCTCGCGGCATACCGGACTCTGAATGGATCTCAGTAGAGGCCTGCGAATCTGAAGTAGCAAGTATCAGAGGCTGCGAAAGCACCTCACTGAGTACCGGTTAACTGGGTGGCCTGTCTCCGTCTATCTTTGCACTTTTTCGGAATGTCGGTTTTCAGATGACTTACCGAAGACATATCAGGATAATTGAAACTAGCACAAAAAAATTTAGAAGAGCAAATATACCAACGGATAGTTAGTGGTTTAAATAAGGCACAAAACCGACAGCAAGGTACATCGTGGTCAGGGTCTAGGCAAGGAATACAGTACGAATGAAAATCTTTGAGGCATTTGCTTTCCACGAGAAATGCAATTATTTACTTTTACTGACATCGGTTTAGAGCACGAAAAAGTTTCCCCAATGGGGTACTTGGCTTCTAGTTGAAAACTTCGGTTCTGAAACTCAAACGAAAATTTCAGGGGTCGGACAAGCGGCACTTGTGAACTGCTTCTGCCTCGGGCACCACAAGAAAGACTGATGCAATGACGTCGGCTGCAGTTTTTATACCCCTGACGACCTGACGCCACGGAAGAAGAGACCGCAACAGACGCAGGACCCAAGACTTTGTTAATCAGACCAACTGAGGGCTACCTGCAAGCAGATAACCCAAATGTAATGACTGCAACAGTGAAACACGAAGAACATCTGGAGCTGGGACCAGGATCCAAGGATCGTCCAGAAGAGGCGGCTCGAGAAAAGGGAAACAGACCTGACAAGACCAGTAAGGAGCAATGAGGATTAACTTGCTTCCCAGCCAACTGGCTTTCTGAATCACTTTGGAAATGAGAGGAAATTGAGGAAAACCATACCGAAGTCCCATGGGCCAATCGTGAGCCTCTGTGCGTCTCCCCCGGAGGGGAAATGAAAGAAAAATAGTTGCTGCATTCGTTATTGACTGGGCTGGCAAAGAGGTCACAGCAAGGCTGTCCCCAGTTGCGGAAAATCTGCTCCGCTGTTTCCCATTTCAGAGGCCACTGGTGAGGTAGTAGGATCGCCCGGCTTAGCTTGTCAGCTATCACGTTGGTCATCCCTGGAATGTGTAGCAACCAGAAAGCATTGGGAAGAAATCGCCCATTCCCAAACTCGCATGGCATCTCGACAGAGGGTTAAGATCTGGTACCCTGTTTGTTGATATACCAAACTACTGACATGCTGACTGTACTGCAATAGTCCCGAGAGGAAGAAGGTATTGAAGTGCTTGCAACGCCAGGAGCACCGCCCTCATCTCCAGAACACTGATATGCAGGCAAGTCTCGTCTTCTTGCCATGTGCCTTGGATAGTCCTGCAGAGATAATGCCCCCCCCCCCCGATCTGGGAGGCATCCGTGGTCACAGTGGCAACGGGTTGGGCATTAACAAAGAGGGAGCCCGTGATCAACTGGTTGGGAGCCATCCACCAAAGAAGGTCCTTCTTGCATGATTCCGTCAGCAGGATAGAATGACTCAGTGGGTGATATTGGAAAGACCATTGGGAAGACAGAAGCAACTGGAGAACTTGTGTGCAACCTGGTTAATGGTACTAATAGAATGGTGGAAGCCATAGTCCCGAGGAGCTGAAGAACCCACTTCGCTTTGACCTTACACAACGGAAGACGACGTTGAATTTGAAAGCTAAAGTTTTGTGCCCTGTCTGCGGGGAGGCGAGCTGTCATGTTCACTGCATCTACCTCTGCGACTGTAAAAATCACAGACAAGAGGGCAATAATGCAGATTTTTCCCAATTTATGGAGATCCCTAACTGAGCACAAAGTTGAATAGTGGCGTGTCTGTTTTGGAGGAGTAGATGCCTGGTGGGGGTGGTCAGGAGCCAGTCGTCCAAATATGGAAACACCGGGAATCCTTGATGTCTCAGGTAAGCTGTCACTACTGCTGTGCATTTGAACACCCTGGAGGCTGTGGCGAGACCAAAGGGCAGAGCACAAAACTGATGACTGGCTCCCAGCCGGAAGGGTAGATGGCTCCTGGACGCCTTGCCCATTTTTATATAGTAGTAGGCGACTTGGAGATCCAGAGAGCACATCCAATAGTCTTTCCCTAACAACGGGAGTATCAACTGCATAGTTACCATCCAAAACTTGTCCTGCACGGATTCTTTTAACCTGCTGAGGGTCCAATATTGGCATCCAATCTCTGGTTCGTTTTGGTACTAAAAAGAACCTGGAGTAAGTTCCGGATACTTTCTGGTCTGCTGGGACAGACTGGATGACTTTTTAAAAGCAACTTGATCTCCACAGTTGCCTGATCCCTGTGATTGGGTGGTACATCTCGGATCTTCTTGGGAACAAATGGTGGAAGGGAAAAGGGCATGATATAGCCTCTGGTAACAACTGTTTATACCCACTTGTCTTGAGTGATATTTAGCCAGGCTTCTGGATACAAAGAAATGCAATCCCAGACTGGCCCCAGAGAAACGCAGTCGGGCCTCACATCAGGAGCGCCAAGGCCATCCCTAAAAGGAATCACAGCCTTGCTGGTATTGCGGATCGCCCCTGCCTCTAGGGCGACATCTCCCATTTCCTCCCCCTCCTCTGCCTCTGAAGGAGGGTTCACCCTTTGTGTCCGGAAAGATCCTCTGGGACTTTTTGAACCACATTTTACCGCCCCTTTCACCTTTGGGGTATGGTCGAGAGGGAACAGTAAAACATACTCCCACAGCAGAATGTCTTTCCTTCTTGCTCACACAGAGTGTGTGTCCTTCACCTTGGAATCAAACAATGAGGAACCATCAAAATGGGGCGTTGGTGAAAGCAGACTTAAACGGTTCCGCAAAATTACACAAGCGCATCCAGGAGTGACGCCTCAGGGCAACACCTGAACCCGCTGCTCGACTCGCTCAATCAGCCGCATAGCGCATAGGAGAGCTGCATGGAGACGTTAACTATAAAATTTACGGTGGACAACTGAGTAGAGATCTTGTCAGCGACTCCCTCAGTACACGCACCTTATATAGAATCTCCTAACTCCTTGAGGAGATCCCTCTGCAATCTCGTGAAGTGAGATAGTTCAAAGATATAAGGGTAAATACCACTGAACTAAAGATATGCTTCCCAAATCTGTCCATCTGTCGAGAATCCTTATTTGGCGGATGGACAGAGGAAGACTCTGCCAGCTCCTTTGTGACCGCCACCATGGCATCTACCAGAACACTGTTACACAAACTTTACCAGGAGGGGCAGACAAACTTACTGCGTCTCCTGGGGACTGGCTCCACGGCATCAGGAGTTTTCCACACCTTTCGATTAACTAGATCCATTAGTTCATCTAAAGGTGGAGACACCCAAGAGGCAGAAGGTTGAGACCCGAAAGCCTTCGGGTACACAGACTCATCAGAAGGGTTGACAGTGGGCTAGTCTCACCTCTGCTTCCAAGATGTCAACGAAGGAGACATCAGACTACGACTTGGGAGACCCTTCAGACTCCTCGAGGTCAGTGTCAGATGTCAAGGACTCATTCTGGGAGTTAACATGCTTCCTCTTACCTAGCCTCTTCCGGGGAGGCTCTTCGAAAGGGCATTCTGGGGAGGCCTTGGAAGAGTGGGGACCAGCAGCCGATAGCTCCTAAGGCTGAGGGTCTCTGCTGTCTCCAGAGAGAGTAGGGGCTGAGAATGAAGTGGGTGCTCTCAGGGGAAGAGTGCTGGTACCACTGGTAGGGGCTGGAGAATGTGACAGCACACATCATCTCAAACGCCGACCTCTCTGGCTCTGACGACCTCCCCCGCTCCGAAGAGATAAAGGCTGACTGAGCCAGAGCCATTGGCTCCGAGAAAGATGCAAGGTCAGAGCTCACCCTGGCCGACGCACCGAGAGGAAGACTTGGAACCGAAGATGGAGTACAACCCTCCCTGTCAGCTCAGACAGGAGAGCTTCGATCCCTGGACATGAAACAAAGCATGTCGGAGCCGAACCCGGCTCCAAAGCAGCGACAAAGGGAGCTGGAACCGATAGTACCTCCGGTGGCACCAAGCACTGGCTCCAAAGGGCCAACATGGCTCGGAGGAGGAATAGCAGACTATGGCAAAGCTGGATAGAGCGGCTCCGGAGCAGACTGGGTCAGAGCCAACAATAATTCTGTTACGGCAGATGACTTCAGGAGTCTCAACACTACCCTCTCCACATCTGCCAAAAGGCTCCTGGAAGATCTGGAAGACACAGTAGGGGATCTCGATCTAGGGGGTACTGGAGACTTTAGTAACACGGAAACCAGTAGGGAATCCACAGACCGGCTCCAAGTAGCAAATTCAACTGCTGATTCAATCGGTTCAGAGATCGGCTCCAAAACACTTGGAACCGACTGACACTACAATAGTGCTCTCCTTCGGCTCCGAAAACAGTGGAGTCGAGGATGCAGATTTTGACCGTTTAGAAGGCGGCTTCCGAGACAACAGCCGGCGCCGAAGGCCTTTTTGAAGACTTAGATTTGCCAGACTTGGAGGAAGCCGAAGAACTGGATAGAACTTCCTCAAAAGACGGTTTTAGTAGACCCTTGAGTATAAACTTGTTCTCTCTCTCCTGTAACACCCTAGGAGAGAAAGCATGGCAGCACAAGCACGATTCCTGCAGGTGGATGGCCCCGAAACAGTAGACAGCTACTGTGGTCATCTGTTAAAGACTTTTGGTAGCATTTCATGCACTTCTTAAAACTCAAACGTTTGTGCTCCTTACTCTCTTTAGACATTACACACACAGGAAAGGAAGAAGAATGACGGAAGAGGACTAGGTCTTCTAACTAAAGCGAGCCTAGCCCTACAGAAGACTACGAGGACTAGGTCATCTAACTTACACGGGCCTAGCCCAGTGGGACAGAAACTGGGTCTTCTAATTTAAACAGACCAGAAAACGCACACACACACAGAAAACTGTATATAAGTGGAACAATTAGAAGAAAAAACTAAAGTACTAAGGGAGGAACTCCAACCCTTATCAAATAACCAACAGATTCCCGCCAAAAATACAATCTCAGATTATGTAAACTAAGCTACCAATAACGGTCTAGAAAGACAACAAAATAAAAGGAGCCCCTGTAATCTAGCAGCGGAAAACCGCCACAAACTACCTGATAAGGAAAAAAGTGAAATGGTGCCTACAAGAACTGGCACACAGGACAGCAAACTAACAAGTTTAAGCTAAGAATGCACCGAAAAGGGCAAACACTAATGCTGAAGATAATATCACCTTACAACACTAACTGTAATACAAAATTTAAATAGAAAACTTAACACTTAGCCAGAGTCGAGAGAAGTACAACCGAACAAAGCGGCAAACGAGACCTAGGGTTTGCACTGGTGCACTATGGGATACCTGCTTAGCCACGAGCCAACCAGAAGTCTTCGAGCTTGTAAATCGGCAGAGTCTGAGCAGAGGATCAGCTCCGAACCCATATGTAAAAATGAAGGTGAGACTGGACTACACAACATGTGAATTTTCACAAAAGAGTATGAAATGTCTGATTTTGAGCTCTCACACAGGCTAAGACTAGAGAAACATCAGCTTGAAAGGGGTCCCTATGCCTTTGTAGACATCATTTGGAGAACCTTTCCCACATGGAAACCTAGATCTCCTTGTGTTGGGTTTCTTGGACTCCTGCAGGATAGACAGCACATACTCAGTGTAGCGGTGTTTGAAGGGGACTAAAAGTTTATCACCCAGAGGGTTAAGCAAATCATCCCCATGTGTGGTTGAATGAGAGTTCTTCTGTTGTGTAAGCAGATCTACCTTGTGGGGCAACTTGTGGTGACTGCCCTTGGCGAGGGATCGGAAGGAGGAACCAATGCTGCCTTGGCCAATAGGGAGTCACCAGCAAGATTTTTGGCATGTCACTCCTGATTTTCAGGACGACTTTCTGAATGAGAGAAAACTGAGCAAAGGCATACAGAAAGTCCCTTCCACTAGATGGTGAAGGCATCAACTCTCCAACATAGTGGGGAGGGATCCTTGGCACAAAGGATTCAACTGGCTGTTCGGGGGGGAGGTGGGAGAGGGAGAACAAAAATTTATCTCGGCTGTGGCCCATTGGTGGACTATGTCAAATACTTGTGCGCAACACACACTCGTGATGCAGAGAGAATGATGTGCTGAGAGCATCCACTTGGTGGTTGTTCTGGGATGGAATATAGACTGCCTGCAGTGATATGCTGTTCCAAGATGCTAATTCCCAAACTTGCATTGCTGGCCTACAGACCAGGTAAGACCTGGTTCCCCCCATTTTTAAATGCATCACAACAGTGGTGTTGTCCGTGAAGTTTTGTAGGAGGCCTGGTTGCAAGAGAAAAGACTGCAGGGCTACTTAAACTCCACATATTACCCTTACATTTATGTGTTTTCTCAGGAGGGATGGTTGCCAAAGGGCTTGCACCTTGAGGCCATTCATGGTTGCTCCCCAGCCCAGATCAGAGGCATCGGTGTGCTTGCACAAAGTTGGTGTGGTGGGTTGGAAGGGCATGCCTGGGTTCAGTTGTATCCGAATCCACCACTTCAGATCTGTTTTGAAGCATGGCAAGAAGGGTATCTGAGATGGGTGATGGTGTTAGAACCACACATTCTTTAGATACCACTAACCTCCCCATGTGCATCCTGGCTAGTGGCAGCACAAGTATGGTGGCTGTCATAAGGCCCAGTAGGTGCATGAAATGCCTGGCTGTCAAGTGGTCAACCAGAAGGTCCTGGAAGTGATCAGGGAAGTTATCTTGTCTTGAAGGAGGAAAGCCTTCATCAGGTCTGTCCGTATCCTGCATCCCAGGAAGGTTTTGTCCTGGGCTGGGGAGAGGGATGACTTTGCGGTACAGCACGAATCCAAACCTTTGGAGCAGAGACATGGAGAATGACAGATGTTTGTGGGCGTCTTCCCCTTCTGCAAGGAGGGGAATGTCATCCAGATAGGGGTAGATTTTGAATGCCCTTGATCCTGTAAGTAAGCTATGGCTGCAGCTAAGCACTTGAAAACCCTTGGTGCAGTGGACTAAACAAAGGGCAAAGCAGGAAATGGAAACTGCGAACAGGGTCCAGCAAAATAGGTACTTCCTGTGGTTTTGATGCATGTGAATGTGGAGCTAAGTCTCCTTCAAGTCAAGTGGCCATGAGAGCCTTGGGTGGCAGCAATGGAAGCAGGTTTTGCAGAGAGAGTATTCTGTAGGGACTTTCAGAAAGAGGTTCAAGGAGGATAAACCCAGGACTGGCCTCCAAGGGTTGTCCTTTTTTTTGGTACCAGGAATAACCAGGAGTAGAAACCTTTTCCTTATTGGCATGGTGGAACAGGTACAAGGGTTCTCTGACCTAGAAGGTCCAGGATGAGGAATTAGGTGAAGTTGGTTCCTGGGTGGAAAGGGAATGCTCTGTGGTGTGGGTTTCTCCTGCCAAGACAGGAAATACCCCTTCTCCACTATTTCCAGGACCCAACAGTCTGAGGTGACTTCTTCCTGGAGGGACAGTGAGAAGTGGGGTAAGAGGGGAAGGTGTTTGAGGCAGTCATGCATTATTTCTATCCTGAAAGAGCTGCCTGTTGGTGGGCTGAGAAGCTGTCCTAGAGGTCTGTCTCCTAGTCCCTTTCTTATGTCTGGGAGATGAAGAGGTAGCTGGGGCAGGGGCTCTTCTGATGGAGGTCTTTGCAGGAAAATTGCTATAAAATGCTGGTACTGGACAGACCAGCAAGTGCTTTATATCTTGGAGTTCTTTACTCTTCTCTTGTAGGTTCTTAAACAGGACTGTAGACAGTTTACCAAACAGGTAGTTATCCAGGGGTGCATCCAAAATGTTAGATTTAAAGTCTTAAAGCAGTGTATGAAGCCTAACCCGCGAGTACCTATGTAGCACAGATGCAGATCTAACAGAGGCCTCTGCTGCATCCTAACTGAATTTTATAGAATGCCTGGCAACCCGAGATTCCAGGGACAATTTGGATGCCATTCCTGTCTTGTTAGGGAAGTCAGGCAAGGACGACAGTAGGGATGAAGCCTCTTTTACCAAATGTAGGGCATATTTCATCATATGGGAATGGTAGCTAACTGCCCTAAATGCTAGACTGGAAGAGGTATACATCTTGCTTAGCCTGTCCATTACCTTGCTATCTTTGTCTGAAGGCAGGAGTGAGAAGGATGGAATACGTCTCGACTGTGTGGGGCCACTGCTATCACGGCAGAGTCCGCCAAAGAGTGATTTACCAGAAATTTGTGGTAGTCAGGGACCTTAAAGAAATGATCAGGTCTCTTGGGAGCAGATGGGTGAGGGTCAGGGTTTGACACCGATGCAAATGCATCCAGATATGCAGGAATCACTGGAGATGGCTGACAGGGAGGGTCATTCAACATGCAGCAGCTCAAAATACCTCTTGAATTTGTCATCTGGGGTGCATCCCATTTAAAATACTCCCTTATTTCTGAGATAGTCTCTCCAAATGTAATGTCCTCAGGGGGGAGTCTCCCTCTGTGGAATCCTCATCTGGGGGAGTAGTATTCCAAGGGGGGAAAAGCCATTTGTGATGAGTAAGCAACTGACTCATCTGAGGAGCTTCTTCCTCCTGTGAGAGGGAGGGAAGGATAGAGGTAGCCGAGGCAGGTCTTGGGCTGAGTATAGGCAAGGTGGGTGCTGAGGAGGTTGAAGACCCAAGGGTCATGAAGTCCTGCAGCAAGATCGTGAGATCTGCAAGTCTGGCTGTTCCTCTGAAGGAGCAGACAAATGCTCGTCTCCTTTTTAAAGTTGATTTGGTAGCAACTGTGGTCCTAGTCTCAAGGATCAGGCCTAAATGAGGAATCTGAATCCTGTATCATGGAAAATCATCCGGTGGAGCCTAGTTCCCCCTTGAGTTTGGCAACAGACGATGTCTGGACACCATTTTGTAAATCTTTCCCCACTTAGCCAGGTAAGATTTTCTGGTGGTAGGTTTCCTTGCCTCCCTTAGGGACAGAAAACACATCCTCTGAGTAGTGGTGTCTGAAAGGGATCAAAAGTTCATCACACACAGTCGGGGACAACATCTAAGTGTGGGTGTAAGAGTTCCTTCGTATTGTGTCAGTATGTCCACCTTGTGGGGTAACTTGAAGTGATTGCTCTTGGCTAGCTTGTGAAGTAAGGAACCAGTGCTGCCTTGGCCAGCAGGGAAGTCACTAAAGATTTTTGGACATGCCTACCAGTACTTTGGAAGCAGCTTCCTCAAGGGTAGTCGCAGAAAAAATAGGTGTGTAAAATCTTACTATAACCATAGATGTCCTTCTCTTCCATGTTGCAGTATTCTAGTAGTGTGATTTTCTGCCATCAGGCGACTCTTACTTCGGCTCCTATACAAAAGCTTCAACTTGGCTGTTGCAGTGTGCGTGTGGGACGTCACACACAGGCCATGAACCAGGGACTTAAATGTGACATCTGCACGCACAATCCTCAGAACTTGAAGGCCAGCAGGCAGACAAAAAGGCCCAGCAGAAGGAATGCCAGTGGCTTTCAGATGTGTGACCTGGTGACCTACTGTAATATAGATAGGACAGGTAAAGGAAAATGACCTGAGGGGATTGGTGGGTGGGAAGGAATACTGCAACATGGAAGAAAAGGACATCTATAGTTATAGTAAGATTTTACACAACTACTCTACGTACTTCTATTCCTATGTTGCAGTATTCCAATAGTGGGGGGGTACCACAGCTTATGCGGATGAGAGGGTCGTGGTAGATGAAGAGGATTCTACAAGACCCTGGAGGATTGCCCTGGCAAATCCTGCCTAGCTCTGGAAATTTGGTCCAGTATGTAACGTTTTGTCAAAGTGTGGATAGTGGCCCATGTGGCTGCTTCCAAAATGGATGCTGTGTCTAGACCTTTCATGAAGGCCCTGGAGGTGGCCACCGCCCTAGTGGACTGGGCCTTTACTCCCACTGGAGGTTCCTTTTCATGGTGGGAGTAACAGAGGCAAATAGTTTTCCTAATCCAGCAAGCGATGGATTGCTTGCAAACTGCCTTACCCAGGGTGAAAGGAGAGAGCTGGTCAGTTTTACTAAGGGTTTTTGTTTTGTCCAGGTAGAATCTTAGCTGCCTGTGCAAGTCCAAGGAGTTCAGAATCTGCTCCCCTTCATTAGAGGGGGAGGAAAAGAAAGAGGGTAAATGGATAAAATGGTTGAGAGACAGGTCACTGACCACCTTGGGTATAAAGGAGGAATTAGCTCGCAGGGTTACCCTTTCTGTGGAAGACTGTAGAGGAGACAGGCCACTAAGGCCTGCAACTCTGATGCCCTTCTGGCTGAAGTGATAGCCTCCAGCAGGACAGTCTTCCATGTACACATCTGCAGGAAGGAGACCCCAGCTGGTTCAAAAGGGTGCTGGGTTAGTTTTTCTAAGATGTAGTCCAGGTCCCAGGGCGGAGAGATAGGTTTCTTTGGTGATCTCATTTGTAAGACCCCTTTAAGGAAGAGCTTTAAGTCGAGCCTGGCTAGCAAGGGGGGTTGACAGGCAGTCTGATGCAGCAGAAAGGTGTACTTCGACCAAAGAATAAGAGAGCCCACCTTTAATCAACTGACACACCCAGGACAGAACCAGGGGGAACTCAGAGCAAGGGTCCCTTCCCTTGTGTAGACATTTTGTAAATCTTTCCCACTTAGCCAGGTAAGATTTTCTGGTGGTAGGTTTTCTTGCCTCCCTCAGAGACAGAAAGCACGTCCTCTGAGCAGTGGTGTCTGAAAAGGCATCAAAAGTTTATCATACAGAGTCAGGGACAACATCTCCAAGTGAGTGTAGGAGAGTTCCTTCGTTTTGTGTCAGTATGTCCACCCTGTGGGGTAACGAAGTGATTGCCCTTGGCTAGCTTGTGAAGTAGGGGGAACCAATACTGCCTTGGCCAGGAGGGAGTCACTAACAAGATTTTTGCTTTGTCGTCCTGTACTTTAAGGAGAACTTTCTGAATCAGTGGGAATGGGAGAAAAAGGCATAAAGGAACTTCCCCTCCCAAAAGATGCAGAAAGCGTCCGCACTCCATGCTCGAGGGGAGTGGGCTTTTGAGCAGAACGTCTGCAGTTGCCTGTTCTGGGGGAAGCCAAACAGGTCTATTTGTGGAACACAAAACCTTCACCACAAGAAGGGTAAAGTTTACCACTGTGGTATTAAAGCAGTGTTTCCATCTCTGTTATTAGTGTGGTGTACTCATTTATTTTTTGTTTGGAGACTATTTGTGGAACATCCCACCGGTGGACTGTCTAGGAAGATCTCCCCTGCTCAACATCCATCCATACGGAGGCGAGGAAGTTCTGCTCAAAAGATCTGCTTGGTGGTTCTCCTGTGAGGGGATGTAGGCTGCCTGCAGGGCTAAGTTGTCACGAAAGGCTAGGTCCCATATCAGTAGGGTTGGTCTGCACAGCTGACAGACCTTTGTTCCTCATTTTTTGATGTACCACATAACCATGGTGTCAGTATCAAGAGCATACCTGGAACCAGACGGGGAAGAAAGGTTTTCAGCGCCAAGATTGCGGTCATTTCCCAGATATTTATGTGCGTGGCCTGTAGAGAGGGATGCCACTTTTCCTGAATCCTGCAGGAAGCCAGAGTTGCACCCCAACCTAAATCTGAGGCATCTGTATGCACTGCTTGGGTTGGGGTGGGGGTTGTAGTGGGATCCCCGGGTTTAGTTGGATTTGCTGGATCCAACAGCTGATTTCTGCCTTTAGACCGGGAAGGTGGGGAATGACCTGCTCTAAATGATGAAGGCTGTTGGGCCCAGATGCATTTGCGATACCACTACAGCTTGCGCATGTGCATTCTTGCCAGTGGTAGCATGGGGATGGTAGCTGCCATTAAACCCAGGACATGGAGAAATTGGCTTGCCGTGACCTTCTGGGATACTAGGGTTTCCTGAAAGTGGGAAGTCAAATAAAGAACCTTGTCCTGTGGAAGAAAGGCCTTAATTTTGTCTGTTCTGATTCTTTAGCCTAGGAAGACATTGCCCTGGCCTGGGACCAGGGGGATTCTGGGAGGTTGAAGATGAACCTTAGATTCTGTAGAAGGGACATTGTGAAGTGTAGATGCCTTGAGAGACTGAGGCATCCAAGATAGTGGAATTTAAATCCTCTGGAAGGTTCTGAAGTCTTAGCCAAGAATACCTCCTGAGAGCAGAGACAGAAGCTGCAGATAGTACAGTTGTGTACACTTTCCATAAATGTAGATGTTCAAGTGTATTCACTGTTGCAGTCATTACATTTGGGTAATCTGCTGGCAGGTTGCCCTCTGTCGGCCTGAATTCCAAAGTCTTGGGCCCTGCGTCGGTTGCAGTCTCCTCTTCCATGAGGTCAGGGGTGTAAAACATGCAGCAGACGCCATTTTCTTTAGTTTTTCTTGCCCCCCGATGTCAGGTGCCCGCAAAAAGGTAGCAAATATATATATATTACACATACATACATACACACACACATACACATACATGCATCAATATAAACTTTACCTTCATCTACAAGCAAATACACCACATAGATTGTAAAAGATAGAGAAGGAAAGATAAACTCCAGAATAAAAGGGGGATGGCGGGTGGGTAACATGGACTGCAACAGTGAATACTCTCGAACATCTACATTTATGGTAAGTGTACACAAGTGTACTATGTTCTTCGTGTTTCACTGTTGCAGTCATTACATTTGGATAGAATCCCAAAGTTATGGTTGGGAGGCTGGAGCTAAACAGCATTAGGAGCAGCTATAAGGCCCTGCTAAACTGCTCTGGCAAAGCCTGCCCTGGATTTAGAGTAGAGAGGCAAATAATGCTTTGTAAAGGTGTGAACAGAACTTCAAGTAGCAGACTCTAGAATGTCTTTGGTTGTTACTCCCCTGAGAAAGGCTGCTGAAGTAGCTGTAGCTCTGGTGGAATGAGATGCAATACCATTGAGCACAGGTTTACCATGGTGTAAGTAGCAGAAACGGACGCAGTGGCTTATCCACTTTGAAACTGCTTTGAAACAGCCTTGCCTTCTGATCCTGCAGCATGTCACTAGTAATTGCTCAGTTTTTCTTAGAGCTTTAGTCCTGCTCAAGTAGAATTTTAGCGGTGTACGTCCAAGGAATGCAGAATTCTCTCCACTTTGTACTGCAGATTTGGATAAAAGGTTGGCAGATGAATTGTTTGGTTAAGAGCTACACTGGAAACCACCTTAGGCATAAAAGTAGGATTTGTCCTCAGACACCCTGGTCTGGGTAAAATATGATAAAAGGCTCTACAGCCATGAAGGCCTGTAGCTCTGAAACTCGAATTGCTAGTAGCAGAGCTGTTTTCCAATGATAAGAACTTTATATCAGCGGTAGCAGCTGGTTCAAATGGAGGCAGGGTGTGCTTATCCAACACACAATTGAGGTCCCATGCAAGCAATGGTGATCTTCTAGGAGGCCTTAAATTTTTGGATCCTCTTAGATACTGCTTTAGTAAAGGATGAGAAAAGATTGGTGGCTCTGTAATGTAATGAACCGAAATGGCAGAGGCATGGATTTTAATTGACGAGAAAGATAGGCCTTTGTCAAGCATCTCAGTTAAGTATTGCAATATCTGAGGAATATTTGGTTCTGCTCGATTCCAAGCACAGAATCTCTTCCATTTGTCAGCATAAGATTTTCTAGTACTAGGCCTTCTGGCTTCCAAAATGACATCCACCACAGCTTTACTGAGGTGTTGTTTGTATAACTACATGATCAGCCATGCTGCCAGGTTCAGGGTCTGTAGTTTGTGCAGGATCTGATTGTTTTGCTGGGACAGTAGCTGTGGTCTTTGAGGCAAGGTCCGAGCTGGGTACTGAGAAGTTCCTTAGGACTGGGTATCAGTATTGGCGGGGCCAGTCCGGGACAATTAGTATCACCTTTGGCTGCTCTTGTCTGACTTTTAGGAGGACTTTGGGGAGAAGAGGAAGAGGAAAGGCGTAAATAAGAAGTTATGTACCTACCATAACGTTCCATGTTAGTTGTCTTCTTCTCGCCCTCTTTCTTGCTGGATGGGTTCGGAGCCGATCCTCGGCTCCGACTCGGCCTATACTAAAGCTCGAGAGCTAATTTTACCAGCTCGAGGCAACCCTATATCCCATGATGCTAGGCGCCAACTACCCAGATCTTGTTTGGTAGCTGAGAACATACCAATTTTAGCCTCCCAACCCAAGGGAGAGAAGAAAAAGGGGGAAAAACTCCCATGTGCCACTACCTGAAGGTATAGTTACCCAAGGATAACCAGTTTAGGCTTCAAATTATGAAGGGTGAAGACCCTGATAAAGGGGAATCCTTTCGGTCTATCCAGGCTAGGGGGATGGTGGGTGGGATGCAAGAAAGAAGGCGAGAAGACAACTAATATGGAACGTTATGGTAGGTAAATAACTTCTCAATGTTAAGTTGTCAATCTCGCCTTCATTCTTGCTGGATGGGACCGCGTCCCTAGCACCTTCATCCCGGGTGGCTCATTGGAACAGGCTCTTGAGAACGGTAGAACCAAAATTTGTCCTGTTTCTGGAGGCCATGTCTAATTTGTAGTGTGTAATAAAGGTATGAGGAGAGGCCCATGTGGCTGCTGAACAAATAGTATCCATTGGCAATCTAGCTTGAAAGGCTGTTGATGTAGCTAAAGCTCTGGTTGAATGGGCTCTTGGCTTAGAAGGTAATTCTTTACCTCTGAGTTGATGGATATAGGTAATCACAGTGGACAGCCATCTAGACAAGGTTACTTTGGATACCGGAAAGCCCTTTTTACCTTCCGCATAGGACAGAAAAAGCTGTTCAGATTTCCTAGTTTGTTTGGTTCTGTCCAGATAATAACGGAGATGGCGATGAACGTCCAGATAATGCAGTTTTTGCTCTGCCCTGTTAGAATAATCAGGAAAGAAAACTGGAAGATCGATAGATTGATTTAAATTTGCCTGAGAAGCCACCTTGGGCAAAAAGGATGGGTTAGTTCTGAGAGAAACCCTATCTTTGTGGAAAACTAGATAAGGAGGACGAATGCAAAGGGCATGGAGTTCCGATATTCTAGCAGAAGTTATGGCAACTAGGAAGAGAGTTTTCCAAGAGAGCAACTTTAAAGAACAGGAAGCCGCAGGTTCAAAGGGAGGAAGAATCAAGAATGTTAAAATCAAATTTAAATCCCACTGTGGTGGGGGGTCTTTGATTGGGGGTTTGAGTAAAAAGATACCCTTAAGGAAGACTTTACAAAGCTTGTGGGACATGATGCTGGAATCCAATAGGCCTATGTGAAAATTTGAAATGGCCGCTAACTGAACCTTTACAGTAGAGGATAAAGAGCCTGAATGAAAAATTTCCACTAGGAAATCTAGGACCGACTGTACAGGAGCAGTGAAGAGATATATACTCCTAGCCCTTGCCCAGAAGGAAAAATGCTTCCATTTACTAGCATAAATCCTTCTGGTAGAGGACTTAAGGGAAGTTACAATAATATCACGGACAGAATTGGAAATCAGGGGAAGCCTGGCTAAGGATGGAAGTGGAGCAACCAAGCTGTGAGGTTGAGAGATTGGTGCAGCCGCCCTGACTGGTGGGCCAAAAGATCTGGCACTGGGTCCAGATGCCAAGGCTGTTCCAAAAGGTAACTATGCAGGAATCGAGGCCAATAAGGGGCAATGAGGATCATCCTGGCTCTCAAGGCGGTAGCTTTCTGAATCAACTGAGTGATTAATGGAAAGGGGGGAAAAGCGTATAGAAGTCCCAGAGGCCAATCATGGACTAGAGCATCTCTGGGGGGATGGCCTGGAAGGGGAAAGAGGGTGAAGAAGTCAAGGCACTTGCTGTTTAGAGGTGTTGCAAAAAGATCGCAGCAAGGAGGACCCCACTTCTGAAAAATCTCCTCCGTTACGGATTGCTTGAGAGGCCACTCATGTGGCATGAGAATAGCTCTGCTCAACCTGTCCGCTATGATGTTGGACTTCCCGGGGATATGCGTTGCTATCAGAAACCACTGAGAAGAGATCGCCCATTGCCAAAGTCTGAGTGCCTCTCGACACAGGGGATAGGACTTGGTTCCGCCCTGCTTGTTGATATACCACACTACGGACATATTGTCCGTCTGAACTGCAATAGTCCCTAAAGGAAGAGAGTCTTGGAGGGCCTGCAACGCCAAAAGCACTGCTCATCTCCAAGACATTTATGTGCAGGTGGCATTCAAAAGGTTGCCATGTGCCCTGGACTGTCCTGCCCTGAAAATGCCCCCCCCCCCCCCACTCGATCAGGGAGGCATCCGTTGTGACACTGGCGACCGGAGGGGAAGGAATGAATGGTCTGCCCTGAAGGACTTGAGGGGAGACCATCCACCAAGACAGATGTTTCTTGCAAGATACTGTTATTATGATTTTGTGTGTCAAGGGAAGCTGTTGGAAGGACCACTGGGAGAAGAGCAACCACTGAAAGAGCCGCATGTGAAAACGAGCAAGGGGAAGTAGCGTGATGGCTGCCGCCATGAGACCTAACACTTAGGACAAACCTGGCCTGGATTCTTTTGCTCTGAAGTAGAATATGAACATGATTTCGAATATCTAAAACTCTTTGCTCGGTTAATTTTGCTGAGAGCTGTATGGTGTCCAAGGTGGCGCCTATGAAGGTAATAGATTGACAAGGCAGACTTTTCGAAATTTATGGAAACTAGCTCTTTGCAAGTTTGAATGGTGTAATCTCTGGCAAGAAGAAGCTGATGCCTGGTGGTGGCAGTAAGGAGCCAGTCATCTAAATACGGAAACACCTGGAATCCTTGACGTCTCAGATGAGCCGTGACCACTGCCATGCATTTGGTGAACACTCGGGGGGGGGCTGTAGTGAGACCAAAGGGCAGGGCCATGAA
Organism: Protopterus annectens; assembly: GCF_019279795.1. Classification (NCBI taxonomy): domain Eukaryota; kingdom Metazoa; phylum Chordata; order Ceratodontiformes; family Protopteridae; genus Protopterus; species Protopterus annectens. Next base: position 827,674,306 of record NC_056751.1, read on the forward strand.
CTGGTAGTGACTGGCCCCCAGCCGGAAGCGGAGAAACCTCCTGGAGCGCCTGTGCATCTTGATGTGATAGTACGCATCCTGATGGTCCACTGAGCACATCCAATTGTCCTGACCCAGAAAGGGTAAAATGGACTGTAGCATGACCATCCGGAACTTCGTTCTTTTTACAGACTTGTTTAGTCTGCTAACATCCAATATTGGCCTCCAGTCCCCCGTCTTTTTTGGTACCAAAAAAGAACTTGGAGTAGATTCCGGATCCTAGTTGGTCTGCTGGGACTGGCTGGATGGCTTTTTGTTAGCAGTTTTGAAATTTCTAGTACTGCTTGTTCCCTTAGACTGGGTGGAACGTCTGGGAGGGGCCATTTTGGCCGAGTTAGGGTTTGGATAAAGGGACTTTTGTAACCCTCGGATATAATCGACTGTACCCATTTGTCTTGTGTGAGAGAAAGCCAGGCTTCTGGGTACAGCAATAACCTTCCCCCGACTGCATCCGAAGGTGGGCAGTCGGGCAAGCTTCTCAGGGATGCTGGAAGGGTTTATCAGAGACGCTCTGTTACCCTGATTATGCGGACCTCCTCTGCCTCTAGGGCAGCGTCTGTTGTCCCCCCCCCCAGCCTCTCGGGGGAAACTGACCTCTTGCGTCAAGCGTGACTCCCTGAGATTTGCGGAACCACATTTTTCCACCCTTTTGACCCTTAGGATAGGGTCTGGACGGAGTTGAAAAACAGACTCCTATGGCAGAAAGAGTCTTGCCATCTTGTTCGCATCTGGTCAAAGTATCCTTCACTTAAGGACCAAACAACGCCGAACCATCAAAGGGGGAGTTAGTGAAGGCCGCCTTGAAGGGGTCTGCAAAGTTGCAAAGCTGCATCCAGGCATGACGCCTTAAGGCCACTCCTGTGCCTGCGGCTCTACTCGCTCCATCGGCTGCATAGGAAATAAGCCGCATGGAGGAGTTGACAATGGAATTTAGGGTTCCTAGCTGGGAGGTGATTTTGTCCTGAGACCCCACAGCTGTTGGATCCTGTAGGGTATCACCCATTTCTTTGAGAATGTCTCTTTGACGGCGGGTGAAATGGCACCAATAATTCAGCGACCGCATGGCGAAGGTCGCTGAAGAGAACATCCGCTGGCCGTACCTATCCATAGTCCTAGATTCCTTATTAGGAGGATGGATAGGCACTGAAGGATCAGCCAGTTCCTTCCTTAGTGGCTGCAGCCACCACCATGGTATCAACTGGGACACCCTTAGTTAAAAATTGTTTATCTGACGGGGCTGTGATAAATTTGGTGGGCCTCCGTGGGGTGGGTTCCGTCGTATCAGGGGCCTTCCGCGCCACCACTTCCATGAGGGGGTCAAAAGGCGGAGACACCCAGGAGGTGGAAGGGCAAGAACCAAACGCCTCCAGGTAAACAGACTCATCCTCGGAAGGATTGAGGGTAGACCAGTTCCCCCTCTGCTTAAGGATTTCAAGGATGTCAGAAAAGGAGACATCCTCAGAGGGGGACCGTGAGGACCCTTCCGGCTCATCCAAGTCTGTATTAAATGTGATGGACTCAGGGGAGTCCACATGCTTCCTCTTACATGTCCTCTTTCGAGGGGGATCACCTGACGGATCAGGGGAAGCCTTGGAAGAGGAGGATATTCCCAATGGGGAAACCTGAGGCGTTGGGTCTCTACGGTCGGGAATGAGAGAGTGGGTAGAGACCGCAGCAGGCACTACAGTGGGAGGAGCTGATGGAGTTGACCGTGGGGCAGGCACAGGGGCCAGAACGCTCCTCATGACCTCGAAGGCACCCCTATCAGGCAGAACAGAGGGCTCCCGTTCCGAAGAAATAGGAACCCCAGCTGGCACCGAGAAGGACGGCTCCGAAGCCGATGTCGGGGCCGAACTCACCAGCGCTGAAGCTCCAAGAGGGAGAACAGGGTCGGACAAGGGTCCGATGCCACTCGCCCCCTCGGAGCCGACGAGGGAGTCCAAGCACCCGGATCCCTCCATGGATGGGACCATGGAAGAGATCAGAGCAGACGACGGATCTGAAGGGGGAAGTATCGGCTCCGATGTCACGACGGTCACGGCTCTGAGGAGCTCCGGCTCCGAACTCAGGGTCAGAGTCTGAAGAGGAATCGAAGAGGGTATGGGTAAAGCCACTGTCTGTTGAGACGGGCTGTGAAGCATTTGGGCCAGTGCCTGAGACTTTAGGAGTCTGCTAACCACCCTCTCATGGTCATGGTCAGAAAGCCTGGAAGACAGAGAGGAATGGCTCCGATGGCTCCGCTCTGAGAGCAAAGGCGATCTCGGAGCAGAGTGAATGGACTCCAGGGACAGAGACCTAGATCTCTTGCGGGTGGAAGATGGCACCGAGACTAGTGGTGCCGATGACTTGAGACAAGTCGGCTCCAGCCGGAGCCGATCTTGACGCAGGTGAGCCACCAGCCGAAGGCTTGGAGCATGGAGCTGACGGTTTGGATGGCTTCGAAGGTTTACCTGGCAAGGACTTAGCCGGGGAACCTTCAGGCTTTAATAAGCCCCTCAAAATTAACTTATTCCTGCGCTCCTGCAGGACTCTTGGACTGAACACATGACAAACAGAACAAGAGTCCTGCAGGTGCAGTCCCAGGCAATGAGCAGAAGTGTGACTGTCTGTCAGCGACATTTTCTGACAGCACGAGTCACACTTCCTGAAGCCTGAGACTTTAATGTCTTTAGACATTAAGGCTGTTAAAGAAGAAAAAAAAAAACTTTCCTTAGAAGCTAAACAACACGAACCTTGGCACTGGTTCTGTAATTCTTTGAACCGTACACAGACTGGTTCGCACTGAGCTCGCTGGCAGCACACAGACAGCGCGCACACAGCAGCACACAGACACAGACGACGCGCACAGACCCAGCGGACACCACTGGCGCACAGCGCACACAGACATGGCGCACAATTTCACCAGCCTTTGAACACACAGAGCACACCGCACACAGACAGCACACCTGAACTGCAGGCGGCGAACCTGCGCACACACACGACACTGCTGCACACACACAGACCACGCGCACACACACACTGACCTGCCAGCACACACACAGACCACCGCACACACAGACACACGCTACAGACAGACACAGCACAGCGCACACAGACAGCATGCACACACACACACAGACACACAGCACACACCTGGGACAGACACCACACACACACACACACACACACACACACACACACCTGCAGCTACAGACACACACAGACACACACAGACACACGCACACACAGAACACACACACACTGCAGACAGCACACACACGGCACACAGACCGCACACCACAGACCGCACACACAGACCTGCGCACACACACAGACCGCACACACACAGACCGCTTTTTACACACACACGACACACACACACAGACACACAACCGCACACGCACACACACAGACACACGCTACACAGACCTGCACACACAGACCACCGACACACACAACCTGCGCACACACAGACCACACACAGACACACGCGCACACACACACACCACACACAGACACACGACCGCGCACACACACACACACACACAGACACACACACAGACACACACACAGACACACACACAGACACACACACACACAAGTAAAAATAAAGGTCAATAAACCACTCACACCTAACTCTCCCAAAAACAAGGGAACGGGAAAAAAAACAGAAGGGCCTAAGGCCTAACCTTAACAGGGGAGTGATATAACTTTGGGATTAACCAAAAATGGGACCCAACGGGGTAGGTATAAGTACTAGACTACATGATAAAATAAAAGGGGAAAAAATCCTAAGAAAAGGGAAGAAATTTTTTTATTTTTAACTGACCTGTGGAGCCGGTAAAAAAAGCACCTCGCTAGCGAAAGTGGCAAATGAGATCTGGGTAGTTAGCGCCTAGCATAATGGGATATAGGGTTGCCTCGAGCCAGTAAAATTAGCTCTCGAGCTTTAGTATAGGCAGAGTCGGAGCAGAGGATCGGCTCCGAACCCATCCAGCAAGAATGAAGGCGAGATTGACAACTTAACATCTGATAGTTTTTTCCAACTGAATGATAGGGTGTCCACTTTCCATGCTGGTCTGTGATAAGTCCTTGTGCAGAATCTTTTCAATTGATAATTTTGAGAGGAGACAAATAGATCGATGTCTGGGCTCCCCCATTTCTCCTATGCTGAAGACTTGTGGATTTAGCTTCTAATTCATGAGGATCCATAAGGTTTCTGCTTAAAACGTCTGCCAGTGTGTTTTGTTTTCCGGACAGGAACTGAGCTTGAAGATTTATTTGGTTGGTCAAAGCTGTGTCCCACAGTGCCATGGTAAATCTGCAAAAAAGGTACGAGTGTGTGCCCCCTTGCTTGTTTATATACCACATGACTGTGGTGTTGTCCGTCTTTATCAATAGTTGTCCTGGATTGAGTAAGTCCTTGAAGGCTGTTAAGGCATTTTGAACAGTTAGTATCTCTTTCTGGTTGATATGTAGATGCATTTGTTTTGGTGTCCATATGCCCTAAATGCATCTTCCTGCCATGTGGGCCCTCCCAGGCATAATCTGATGAGTCTGTTAAGGTTTGGCTGGCAGGGGGTAGAGTGAAGGGCCATCTCATGTTTTGGAGACATGCCTTTGCCCACCATAGAAACTCCTGCTGCAGGCAGGGAATGAAAGTAATCATTGTTTCCAGACTGTGAGAATGTTGACTCCATGAACTTTTTAGGTACCATTGAAGTATCCTCGTATGCAGACTTGCATATGGAATCAGTAGGATGCAAGATGCCATGAAGCCCAAGGCCTGCAGAATTTGTCTTGCAGAAGACTGGGCTTTTGTTGCCATCAGTTTGAAATAAGTAGTCAGTTGCCTTTGCTTGTCTGGCTCGAGTAAGCCATCTGGGCAGTTAGCTTGCATCCAGGTATGTTATCTTTTGAGATGGTACCAGTTGTGATTTTCTCGTCAGGGTACCCTAGGCATGTTAGAAGCCTTTTCACAAATGCTAGATGCTGAAAAAGAATGTCCTTGTTTTCTGCTTGAACGAGACGGTCCAAGTAAGGATAGATTTGGATACTACTTTGTCTGCAAAATGCAATTACTGGTACCAGGCATTTTGTAAAAATCCTGGGCGCAGTAGATAAGCCAAAGGGCAGTGCAGAGAATTGGCACGGCATGAAGCCAGCCTTTATGTGGAAGTATCTCCTGCACAATTCCCTTACTGGGATATGCCGGTATGCCTCTTAAGTCTAAAGTCACTAGCCACGCGTTTTTGCCCAGCATGGGCAGAAGCTGCTGCTAAGTTAGCATTTTGAATTTTGGTATGTCCAAGAATGTGTTCAAAATTGATAAATCCAGAATTGGGCGCTATGCCTCGTCTTTCCTGGGTACCAAGAACAGTCGAGTAAAACCCTTGTCCTTTTTCCTCTTCTGGCACTGGCTGAATAGCCCCCGTATCCATGAGAGATGTAGCTTGTTTCTCTGCCTCTGCCCATTGATTTTGTGGCAGATCTGGCCAACCGTTTGGAATTGGCAGTGGGTGGAAATGAAATCTGTATCCGTGGGATACTATGTTTAATACCCACTTGTCCTGGGTTATTAACTGCCAATTTTAAGCATAAAGTGCTAGTTTTCCCCCTAAGGGGGCTGCCAAAAGATAAGTGCTTGGTAAGTCAATGAGACTGTTTACTGTAGGGTTGCGCTTTATTTCCTCCAGCTTTAGAGGTAGAGGCACCCAATTGCTTTGACCTGTAAGAATCCTGTGATTGGTATCTAGAGCCCTTACAGCGCCTGGATTTGCCCCGTGAAACTCTGTCGGACACAGGAAAGGACCAATTTTTTGTAGGCCAGTGTCTACTGAATCTTGGTGACTGCACTTGTAAAAAATCTTTTACAGTTTGCATAGACTTAGCTTTGTCTTCCATTTTCTTTATAACCTCTTCTGCCTTAATTCCAAATAGAGTATCATGCTGTATAGGTGGCATCCAACAATTTAGCTTTTACATGATCAGGCAAATTTTGCTTTTTTAGCCAGGCATGCCTTCTAATCACAGATCCAGTAACTGCGGCCCTGCAGGAGGCCTCTAAGGAATCAAAACCACAATCCAAAGTATGTGTTCCAACTTGTTCTGCTGCATGCATTTATTTTCCACACATTCAGAAATCATCATTTTCTGTTTAAATAATCCCATAACATGCTGTTGATATTTAAGCATATGAAACTGGCAGTTTAAGGCCCTAATTGCCAAGGTTGCAGACGTATAAACCTTTCCCCATCTCTCCAGCGCCCTGGAATCTATCAGAGGGGGTAGGATTCTTAGCTGTTGAGGCCTTTACACCTTTGGGACCTTGTGAAATAGTTTCAGGGTCAGCAGCAGGGTTTTTGAATAAAAATTTGTGTTAGTCAGGAACCCTGTAATATCTGTCTGGCTTAGCCAGAGGTAAGGAATCTGGAGTCATGCTTGATTCCGAAAACACAAACAATGTCTAATACAAGAGGTATGGCTAAAGGCCTATGCTGAGGGAGAAGGAAATCTCCAAGCCTCTGATTCTGAAAAATCTTGACTCTCCCAATGAAAATGCTCCCTCAAAGTATGCAAGGTTTCTACAAAGGAATAATCTTCAGGAGGAGATGCAGATGGGATGGATTCCTCTGCATCCGAATCCTCATAGGGTGGTACAGAAAATTCCTGACCACAAGAAATAGAAACCTGATCTGAAGATTCATAATCAGTGTCTTGCCTAGGCCTCTTATCAGGGGGGGTTGGGAATCCCTGATCAAGGTATTTAGGTCTTCAGCCATTTTGATCATCTTCTTTTTGGGCATAGAGGCCCGAGCACGTGGCTAATGCGTCAGTTTTTAGCCTTAAATTTGCTTTTGTCTGTTTTTGAAGCATGCGTCGGTTTTATATAGAAATGTTGAGGCCTGAAGACACCCTCAGAAGCCGGTGCCTACTCAGTGGCTCCGGAGACATCCGTGGGTATAATACTTTGAGAATCTCGCGGCGTGCCAGACTCCATATGGGTCTCAGTAGAGGACTGAGACTCAAAAGTAGCGGGTATCAGGGGCTGCGAAAGCACCTCACTGAGTACCAGTGACAGACTTGGGGGAAGCTTCATCGGTTTTGGATCTCGGTCTGTCTGTCCTTTTCTTTGTGTTTTTGTGAACTCCGGTAGTCAGACTGCTATCAGACGACATTTCAGTGTAGTTAAATCTGTTTCCAAAATATTTTGAAGCAAAGCTATACAGACGCTTAATAGTGCGTTGGTTAAATCTAGCACAAAACTGACAGCAAGGCACGTTATGATCTGGGCCTAAGCAAGGAATACAGTACAAATGAAAAATCTTATGAGGTACTTGCTTCCCACAAGTAATGCAATTATTAAGTTTTACTGACATCGGTATGGAGCAGGAAAAAGTTTGCCCAAAGGGGTACTTCGCTTTAATTGAAGACTTCGGTTCTGAAACTAATTCGAAAATTTCAGGAGTCGGCCGACCGGCACTTGTGAACTGCTTCTGCTTCGGTCATCGCACGGCAAGAAAGACTAAAGAAAATGGCATCAGCTGCCTGTTTTATACCCCTGATGACCTGACGTAATGGAAGAAGACACAGCAACCAATGCAGGACCCAAGACTGATATTCAGACCGACTGAGGGCAACCTGTCAGCAGATTACCCAAATGTAATAACTGCAACAGTGAAACACGAAGAACATCTGCTTGCTATAAGTTCTGAGCAAGTGCAGGGCTGAGAAATGAATGGCTTGAGTGTTTAAGTCGAAAGTTTGTCCAGTTCCAAGAGAAAAAGTTGGAGACACTTTGAGGTGGGAAAATACGGTATTTATAGCAGGGAAATGAGAAATTAGACCAAAATGGCCAATAAACTACTAATTTCTAGGCTGAAAACACTCCTCCAGGGACAGATAGGCTGCTCAAACCTCCCCAAATATTTATTTCTGAAGTTTTGCAAGTTAACCTTCTATGTGCCATTTCGCAATGTTAAAACATATACAGTTACACAGTTGCAATAATTTATATATATATTTCTGCTCTTTTCCAGTAGGGTACAGTGGCTACATCTTTAAGCTGACAACACTACAACATATCTCTTCAGCACACGTCTGTACAAACCATTTTATATGACATACAGTTCTAATACACTTGTAACAAGCATATGAATCATGCTGATATTCACAAATGACACATTTACAAAATTCCAGACAGCTAGGCTATTTCCTTTTGAGACAGGCACTAAGTGAGAGTAAGTTCCAAATCCTGTTTGGTCTGGTGGGACCTTCTGGATGACTTTTTCTAGCAGTCTTAAATTTCTTGTGCTGGGTCTTTCCTCTGACAGGGTGCAATGTCGTGAACTTTCTTCCTTTTATGAAAAGGAAGTTGGAAAAATGGAACGAAATAACATCTGGGTATGATTTTTAGCACCCAGGTATCTTGTTATGCTTGTCCCAGCTTCTGGGAGTAGGGCTAATCGTCCTCCAACTGCCTCCGGAGTTGGACAGCCAGGCAGTGCTGGAACGGTCGGTCCAGAAAAGAATGCCGTAAACCCTGGTTCTGCAGGCCTGCTTTGCCTCTAGGGCAATGTCTCCCATGAGAATTTTCTCCTCTGTAGCAATTGTCCTCGTGCAGATCTTAGAAAGGCCCATGAGATTTTCATAACCATATTTTCTTACTGCCTCTCTGATTCCTGGAAAAGTTCCGTTGAGGGGTAGAAAACTTGAGACCCACAGCAGATCTTTCCTCCTTTTTCGCTACGGGTAAAGCATCTCTTTTACTGATGGCCCAAATAAAGATGTGCCATCGAATGGAGAGTTGAAGGATGTCTTAAAAAGCTCCACAGTCACATAGCCACATCCAGGCATGTTTCCTTAGGGCAATGCCTGAACCAGCAGCTTGTGATGTGCATTCAGCTGTATGAGAAATCAACGTCACTGAAGCATATGAGATGGACAAGAGAGTGGCCAGCTGTGAGGAAATACTTTTGAAATACTCTGCAGACATGGATTCTGAGAGTATTTGAAAGCTCTTTGGTCAACTCTCTGTAGTCTAGAGAAGTGTGCTAGGTAATTAAGAGATCTCGGGGAAAGGGATGCCAAGAGAGACTCGCTGTCTGAATCTGTCCAATGCTCTAGACTCTGGAGGATGGACAGAAGTCTGTTCTGGTAGCTTTTTCTTGGTGGCACCCTCCACCACTACAGCATCGATCAGGAATACTTTGCTCCATTGGGGTCTGTCTTTTAGAAGGACAAAGAATTTGTTGGGTCTTTTCAGGATAGGCTCAAAGGCATCTGGCTCTTTCAAACCGATTGGGAAAATAAATCAATGAGTGCATGCATCCGCTGGGGGGTGTTTGCCCAAGACAGATGTGCCAGAAACAAAAGCTTCCAAAAATACTGATTCTTCCTGAGTGGTTTTTGGAAGACCAGCCACCTTTTTGTCTGAGGAACTCTAAAATGTCTTCAAAGGATACGTCATCCGGTGGCAATATGAGGGACCTTTCTCCATCAAAATCAGTATCCTCTGAGACACTCAGGAGTCTGTGCGCGTCCTTGATGCACGTTCTCTTCTGATGGACCTCCTCTGTGAGATGATCAGGGGAGGTATCAAAAGAGTGGCGGTTTCTCTCCTAGACCCGATCGGACAATAGTTGGAACTAGCTTTCCCTGTGGAGTAGGTCCGAGTGACTCAGAGCTTGAAACAGGTGAAGGAAAAGTGGCTGAATCTGAAAAATGAGAAGGCGGTTCTAGAAAGAGAAAAAAGTCTCTTCCACAATCTCAAAGGCAAATCTCAGACAAACCTCGATCAGCTGAGACACAGCCGGTGATCAAAGTGAAGGCAGATTCTCAAGCACTCTCAGATCCGTGACCACGAGGATGGAAATGGACCCCAACTATCCAGGACCATGGCTCCAAGGGGCAGGGACTGATCTGACAACAGAGACAATCCCAGCTCCAGGGGGACCAGCCGCCAACACTTTGGCTCCAGGACCCCTTCTGATCGGAGTGTATTGGAGCAGAACTAGTCAGGGATACTGGAGTCACAGACATCTTTGGATCAGCCTCCAGTCCTCTTGGGGATTTCAGATCCTGTAACTTCAAAACAACTGGACAAATCGAAGGAGGAGATAAAACAGTTTTGGATATCGCAGGAAGACTCATGAATCCGAGAGGGTATGGAGCTGGTTAAGATCCCCATATGAAACAGAGTTCTGAGAAGCTTTTGCATCATCCTATCCACATCTGCTTCTGATCAGCTTCAGCAGGACCTGGAAGTAGTACTGGCCTGTGGCCTAAAATGCTTTTTACGGGTCTGTAGCAATGGAGATCACACATTAAGTGTTATGAGCTTGACTACATGCTCTCGGGTAAGACATCTGTGCAAGGTACTGAGCTTCAGATCAAAGGACCTAGGTTCCAAAGAGGATGCTGTAGGATTGACTGATAGGAAAACTGGATCCAATGTTTTTTGGGTCTTTGAAGGTGGCTCCGATAAAGACTTGGGGGACTTTGTTGGGGAGCTTTTTCTGTGCTCCAATGGAGCAGATTTAGTAGTTTTGGTGGGGGTTTGATCCCCAGACATAGATGTAGCTGGAGAAGGCCTTTCAAAATTATATTGTACCAATCAGTCAGAGCCCTAGGATTAAAGGTAGAGCATTTAACACAAGTGGTGTCCAAGTGATCAGCTCCAAGGCAACAGATGCATTCCTTGTGGGTGTCCAAGTTAGGGATTTTATGACCACAAGAACATTTTTTAAATGTCAGTTTATCCGACATGGTAGCTAACAGGAAGCAGAATAAAAACGAATGTTAAGCAATAAGAAAAATGATTTTTTTGTATGATGCAACATTCTCTATCTGCTGATGTAACAAACTGTCATGTAAATGACCATTACCTGTAAAAACTTTTTAAGTACTCCTTGCCTACACCCAAAATGCTTAAAGTGTGTTTTGTTTTATCCTTTATTTACTTTTAATTTAAAAAATTATTAATCATAATACATGACATATAAAAACTGGGTAAAGAAAATAGCCTCAAAGGAAATCAAAGTGCAGTTGTGTACACTTACCATAAATGCAGATGTTAGAGTGTATTCAGTGTTGAAGTCATCACACTTGGGCCATCTGCCTGCAGGTAGCCCTCAGCCGGCCCGAACTCTAGAGACCCAGCACCTCGGCGTCTGATGCAGTCACTCCAGGACTGACAGCAGGTCGCCAAGGGTACAAAATCAGGAAGATAACGCCATTACATCAGTCTCTCTTGCCCAAATGTCAGGAACCCTCCAACAGGGAGATAAGTTATGGAGAGGGAAAACACCACCAGTAAAAAGTAAACAATACCCCTGAAAATGGGGGGGGGGGGGTGGTAGTAGTAAAAGGCATAAAGAGTTTAGAGAGAGAGAAAACCAGGGGGCTTGAGGGAAGAAACCAGGACTGCAACAGTGAATACACTCAAACATCTACATTTATGGTACGCGTACACAACTGTAACATGTTCATGTTTCACTGTTGCAGTCATCACACACGGGTTGATTCCCTAAGCTGAAGGGTGGAGGCAGTCAAAATGAGTTGGGGCTGGCTAGAATGCCTTGCAGGACTGCTGTTGCAAAACCTGCCATGGATTTGGAAAAGATAGGCAGGTGGTAATGCTTGGTGAAGGTGTGTACAGAACTCCAGGTAACAGCTTCCAGGATGCCCCTGGTAGGGACTACCCTGAGGAATGCTGTAGACGCAGAAGTTGCCCTAGTGGAATGTGTTCTGACCCCCTGAGGGGTTGGTTTCCCATGGTGCTTGTAACACAAATGGATGCAATGTGCTATCCATTTGGAAACGGTTTGCTTTGAAATGGCCTTGCCCTCTGCCCTGTTGTAAAAGCTGGCTAGTAACTGGTCAAATTTTCTGAAGGGCTTAGTCCTATCAAGGTGGAATCTGCGCTGTGTGCACATTCAAGAGTGCAGGATCATTTCCTCTTTATTTTGAGGATTAGGGAAGAAGGTAGGCAAATGGATAGATTGGTCGAGAGCCACATGACACCAGTTTAAGCATAAAGTAAGGGTTAGTCCTGAAGGAAACCCTGTCAGCATGGAAAATAATGAAGGGTTCCACAGCCATAAGTGCTTGAAGCTGACACACTTCTAGCTCAAGTGATGGCCAGAAGCAAGGCTGTTCTCCAAGAGAGGAATTGACGCTGCAGAATCAAACACTGGCAGCATGAACTTTTCCAGTATAAAGTTAAGGTCCCAAGCAGGGGTGGGTGCTCTCCTTAGAGGCCTTAAGTTGCTTGCCCCTCTCAGGAACTGTTTGATAAGAGGGAGAGAGAGAAGAGAGATGGCTCAGTGTAATGAGCCGAAATGGCAGAAGCATGGATCTTAATGGAGGAGAAAGATAGGACTCTGTTGAGTAGATCTGCTAGGTAAACTAGCATTAGAGGCAGGAAGGGCAGAGTTGTGTCCTCTCCTTTAGACTGAATCAAGGAGCTGCACCTTTTTCCTTGCCCTGGGTCTTCCGGGTTCAAGGATGACATCCAGTACCTGCTTGCTTAGCATGGTTACTGGGGGAGAATTCAAGGAATAAGCCAAGTTGCAAGATTTAGGGTTTGCAGTTGCGGATGCAAGATCAGTCTCCCCTGCTGAGAGAGCAGGGCTGAGTTCTGGTATAGGTGCTAGGGTGGCACCTGTGACAGGCTTTGCAGGAGGGGGTACCAGTGTTGGCATGGCCAGTCCGGGGCACATAGAATTGTCCAAGGTCTGTCCTGTCTTATCTTGAGCAATACTCTTAACAGGAAGGGCAGAGGGGGAAAGGTATAGATCGAGAGATTTACTCACTGGAAGGATATGGCATCAACTTTCCAGGCCCTTCTGTGCGGTGTATATAAAACCAAAAATACACTGAGGTACCACACAATAGCATCTTTAATACACAAAAAATAAGAACAGTGGTGAGCGCTTTCCCAAAACTAATTGCTTCATCAGACCTTCTGTGAGGTGTCCTGGTGCAGAAACGTCTGAGCTGGTGATTGAAGGGGAGACAAAGATAGACTTCGTGTCCCCCATTTCTGAATCAGAAGGTTGAAGGTGCGTGGCTCTAAGTTGCCACTCGTGAGAGTCTAGGAGATTTCTGCTTAAATCGTCTGCCAATGAGTTTTGCTTGCCTGGCAGGAACTGAGCTTGCAGATATACCTGCATGTCCAAGGCCATATTCCACACGGCCATGGCTAGCCTGCAAAGTGGGATTCCCCCCTGCTTGTTGATGTACCACATAACTATGATGTCTGTTTTTATTAGCAGGGTCCTGGTGAGATTAGGGATCTGAAAGCTGTCAGAGTGCTGCACAGCTAGCATCTCTTTCTGGTTGATGTGCAGATGCATTTGACTTGGGCTCCAGTGGCCCTGAAAGCACTTGCCATTCAAGTGTGCCACCCAGGCATAGTCTGATGTGCCTGTGGTTAGGGTCTGGGGCGGTCCCTTGTTTTGGTTTCATGCTGCTGCCCACGAAATAAACTGTCCTTAGGGTATTATGGGAATGACATTTCAAGGTCCTGAGAATGTTGGCACTAAAGACTTAAGTACTATTGAAGTTTCTCATATGCAGTCTGGTATACGGAATTAGTAGGATGCATATGGCCATAAACCCTAGGGCCTGCAGGATTTTCCTTGCAGATAGCTGGGTTCTGGTGGCCAAAACAGCCTGTTAGATAGGCTTGTATTTCCTTGAGTGAGGAATGCCATCTGGGATGCTGTGTCCAAGCTTGCTCCCAGGAATGCAATCGTTTGACCGGGGACTAGTTTTGATTTCTTTTCATTGATGGTGTACCCCAGGGAGGTTAGTAGGTTTTTTTTTTTTTACTAATGTCAGGTGCTGCAACATTTCCTGTCTGCCTGAATCAGGCAGTCGTCAAAGTATGGGTAAATATGAATATTTCGCTGTTTGCAGTAAGCAATTGCCTGAGCCAGGCATTTTGTATACACTCTGGAAGCAGTGGATAAGCCAAAGGGAAGTGCAGAAACTGATGATGCATACATCCTGCCCTGAAGCAAAGATATTTTCTGCATGACTCCTTATAGGGATGTGCAGATAGGCTTCTTTTAAGTCCAGGGTGACTAACGAGGCATCTTTGGCTAGCAGAGGTAGAAGCTGCTGCAGGGTGAGCATTTTGAATTTTGGTACCACCAAGAAGGTGCTGAGAATTGAAAGATATAGGATTGGGTGCCAAGTGCCCTCTTTTCTGGGTACCAGGAAAAGTCTGTAATAGAATCCTTAACCTATCTGTTCTGCAGGAACCGGATGAATTGTCCTGAGAGAGCAGGGATTGGACTTGTTTTGAGCCTCTGCCCACTGGTTTAGAAGGAAGTCTGGGAACCCTTTTGGGGTTGGCAGTGAGTGGAAGTAAAATTTGTACCCCTGGGATACAATGCTGAGGACCCATCGGTCTTTGGTGATGGGTATCCAGTTTTTTTTTATCAAAGGCAAGTTTTCCTCCTAGGGGCACAAGCAGTTGGGGAGAGGAGGGGGGGTGGAGTTTAGAAGTCATTGGGAATTCTTCCCGTAACTTTTTTTTTTTTTTTTTACACTGCCTGCTTTAGAGGTGGAGGCACTCCATTGCTTACATCTCTGCATACCCTGATACTATAACCTGGGGAGTCTGTTTCCCCCGAGTCTAGTTTGAGATGGCTTTGAGGGGGCTGGAAAGAAACAATGTTTCGAGGGGTAACACCTACTGAATCTAGGAGGCTGCACTTGCAATAATTCTTTGACTGTCTGCATAGATTTAGCTTTTTCTTCCATCGTATTAAGAACCTCTTCTGCTTTGGTGCCAAACAGATGGACCTTGTTCAAAGGTGCATCTAGTAACTTGGATTTGACATGAACTAGCAAGGTCTGCTCCTTAAGCCAAGCATGCCTTCAGTACAGAACCAGTGGACTGCTGCACTGCAAGATGCTTCTAGGGCATCAAAGCCACACTGCATTGTATGCTTGCTGATTTGGCTTGCAGAATGCATAAGCTCTTGCAATTCTTTATTTTCTGCACAGTCTGTAAAGGTAGCGATTTTTTGCTTAAGTTCCATAGTATGTTACTGGTACTTCAGCATGTGAAACTGACAATTCAAAGCCCTAATGGCAAGAGTTGCAGAGATAAATACTTTCTTACCCCATATTTCCAAAACTCTGGAATCCCTGTCCGAAGGGGTGAGATTCTTGGCTGTAGTTGCCTTGATACCTTTAGGCCCCTGGGAAATGATCTCGGAGTCAGAAGGATTTTTGAAAATAAATTTGAGAGAGTTAGGTACTTAGTAGTACCCGTACGGTTTCCTAGGGGCAGGGGGTAAAATATCAGGAGTAAGACTGGATTCCATAAAGACAACTTCCAGGACTGGTGGTATTACTAAAGGCCTGTGTTGTGGCAAGTCTAGAAATTCCCTGAGTCTCTTTGGAGTGACAACAGTCTTGTTATTCCCAGTGGAAATTCTCTCAAAGTACGTAAGGTTTCACCAAAAGAGAAATCCTCTGGAGGAGAGGAAGAGGGAATGGATTCCTCTGCATCAGAATCTTCATAAGCAGATAAGGGCATGTCTTCATAATTAGAAACCTCAGTCATCAGACTCTTGGTCTGTTGAAGCTGCTGGGGACTGCTCCCTTTTTCTCTTAGCAGGGGAAGGCAGACTTCCCCTAATCTGCATAATAAGGTCTTCCCCCATTCTAAGCATTTTATTTTGTGGCAAGGGAGCACGTGCATGCACTTTGGTCGTCAGCGGCTCCAGACCCATCCAAGGTAGAGACATCCACCGGTTCCATAGTCGAAGAGGAATGGGTCGGTAGAGGCCTGCGAATCCACTGAAGTGGGCATCAGGTGCTGCAAAAGCACCTCACCGAGTACTGGCAACTAGCAACAATAACGGCCCAACGACAAATGGTTCGGGCCTTGAACAAGGCACAAAACAGACAGCGAGGTACGTCTTGGTCTGGGGCCTAGACAGGTGACGCAGTAAGAATGAAAATCTTGGTGTGGTACTTACTTTCTACAGGCATGACAAATGCTAACTTTTCCTGACATGG
>NC_056751.1:827690867-827698367 GCF_019279795.1 Protopterus annectens
AAAAATTTGCAGAAAAGATCAAAGAAAACAGATTACGATGGTATGGGCACATGTGTAGAAAAGCAGAAGACAATCTGGTGAGGGAGATTTGGGACAGACAGGAAGAAGGTAAGAGGAAGCGAGGGCGTCCAGCAAAGAGGTGGATGGATTGTGTGAAAGATGATCTGTGACAGTCAGGCATGAGTGTTGAAGAAGGCAAGAGAGTGGCACTGAATCGAGAGAGTTGGTGACAGTTAATACGATACCCCGACCCCATGTAAATGGGAAAAAGGGGATGATGATGGCTGAAATTGTCTGGGAGATGTACCATCATGGAAACACGGTCTACGTTTGCGCCTATGAAGGTAATATGCTGACAGAGCAACAAGGCAGAATTTTGAAAATTGACTGTTAAGCCTAGACTGTTTAATGAAATCTTGTAATGTGAGAGGATGCCTGAGTAATGGAGAAAGTGTTTTGGTACCAATTTTTAAGAATATGGGTGATGTGCAGAGCTATAGTAACTACAGAGGGATTAAATTGATCAGTCACAGCATGAAGTGATGTGAAAGAGTAGTGGAAGTTAGGTTAAGAAGGGAGGTGATGATTAGTTATCAGCAGTATGGTTTCATGCCAGGAGAGAGCACTACAGATGCGATGTTTGCTCTTGAGTGTTGATGGAAAAGTACAGAGAATGTCAGGAGGAGTTGCATTGTGTCTTTGTGGATTTAGAGAAAGCATATGACAGGGTGCCTAGAGAGGAGTTGTGGTATTGTTTGAAAATGTCGGTAGTGTCAGAGAAGTATGTAAGAGTGGTACAGGATATGTATGAGGGTAGTGAGACAGTGGTGTGAGTGACAGATGCATTTAAGGTGGATGTGGGATTACATCAAGGATCAGCTCTGAGCCCTTTCTTATTTGCAGTGGTGATGGACAGGTTGACAGACGAGATCTGACAGCAGTCCCCGTGGACTATGATGTTTGCAGATGACATTGTGATCTGTAGTGAGAGTAGGGAACTGCTGGAGACGACCCTGGAGAGATGGAGATATGCCCTAGAGAGAAGAGGAATGAAGGTCAGCAGGACTAAGACAGAATATGTGCACATGAATGAGAAGGAGGATAGAAGAATGGTGAGGATGCATGAGTAGAGGTGGCGAAGGTGGAGGAGTTTAAATACTTGGGGATCAACAGTTCAGAATCATGGTGAGTAAGGAAGAGAGCTGAAGAAGAGAGTACAGGTAGGATGAAGTGGGTGGAGAAGAGTGTCAGGAGTGATTTGTGACAGACTAGTACCAGTAAGAGTGAAAGGGAAGGTCTACAAGAGGATAGTGAGACCAGCTATGTTATATGGGTTTGGAGACGGTGGCATTGACAAAAAGGCAGGAGTCAGAGCTTGACGTGGCAGAGTTGAAGATGTTAAGATTTGCACTGGGTATGACGAGGATGGACGGGATTAGGAATTAGTATCTTAGAGGGTCAGCCCAGTTTGGAAGGTTTGGAGACAAAGCCAGAGAGGCAAGATTACGTTGGTTTGGACATGTGCTGATGAGGGATGCAGAGTACATTGGGAAAAGGATGCTAAGGATAAAGCTGCCAGGTAGCAGGAAAAGAGGAAGGCCTAAGATAAGGTTTATGGATGTGGTGAGAGAACATGCAAGTGGTTGGTGTGACAGAGCAAGATGCAGAGGACAGGAGTTGAAAGAAGACGACGACTGTTAAGCCTAACTGAGCACAAATTTCTAATGTCACATCCCTGGCCCGTTGAAGTAGATACTTGGTTGAGGCAGTAAGGAGTCAGTCATCCAGATATGGAAAAACTGAATCCAAGACGCTCAAGTGAGCCGTTACTACTGCCATGCATTTGGTGAACACTCTGGGGGCTGTAGTGAGACCAAATGGCACACCTCGGAACGGATGACTGGCTCCCAGCCAGAAGTGCAAGTGACTGATACTCTGTCACTTTTTATGTGGTAGTACATATCTTGGAGGTCTATTGAGCCCATCTAATCATCCTTCCCTAAAGAAGGGAAGTACTGACTGCAGTGTCACCATTCGAAAGTTTGACTTTTCTACAGATTCATTTAACTTGCTGAGATCCAATATAGGTTCATACTAGGCTATCTGCCCTAGGGCATTTATAAGCCTAGCCAGAGTGCGTTTGGCTTTCGCCACCCATTTTAAATTAATTTTGCTATGCCCGTTTTCGAGGTTAGTATACTGTGCCTCTGTCTAACAGTGACACAGAAGTGATACCCGGGGTAAACCTATCTCCCATCCACTCAAGATTCCTCTTGAAGAGAGTCAATGAGGGACTCTGCCTAACCTGGACTGGGATTTTATTCCAGAGTGAAGGGAGCCTCTGGGTTATGAATCTGTCCCTCCAGCATGTCCTATTTATTTCAGTGCTGGGGTTCAAGTCTTCAGTCGTAGCTCGATGGGATTTGGATTTTCTGAGGTGCAGCATGTCCATTAATTCCGGGTTGGACATGGCTTTATACATCAGGCACAGATGGCCTCGGAGCACGCGGTATTGCCACTGAGTAGAGCTTGAGTTTCTTAAACCGGGCAGCATACGGCATCTTTTTGAGCCCTTTGATCCTCTTGGTGAGGTACTTTTGGGGTCTTTCCAGTTGCTGCAGGTGTCTGGTAAGGTACATCCCAAAAGGTGTATTGTACTCAACTATGGGCCTGATGAGGGATGAGTAAAGAGGCATGATGACCTCCCCTGATCTAAATGTGAATCCCTTCATGATTAGGTGGGCTATATAAAATGTTTTTCTAACCACTTTGGCCACGTGGTTGTCAAATGAGAGATTGCTATCAACTTGGGTCCCCAGGTCCCTAATTACTTCTTCTGTACTTAATGAATTACCACCTATGTGGTAATTTTTGGGCACTTTGTTTTTGCCAAAGGGGATGACTATACACTTTTTGGCGTTTAGCTTGAGGCCATGGCTCTTGGACCAGTTGCCTGTTTCTATGAGGCCCTTTTGGAGGATGCTCGTGTTGGCTGGAGAGTCTATTATGGCACCCAGTTTGCAGTCATCTGCGAACTTGGTCAGCCACAGTCCTTCCGTGTTGGCCTGTACCGCCAAGAAATATATACCGAACAAGAGAGGTCCCAGGACTGAGCCTTGTGGGACGTCACTTGTAACTGGTTTGGAGTCTGACCTGGCTCCAGCAATTCTAACCATGTGGGTTCTGTCCTTGAGCCAGTTTGCAACCCATCTAGTGACATACGGGTTTATATTTAAGCTGGTGAGCTTATCTATAATGCCCAAGTGGGGTATTGTATCGAAGGCTTTTGCGAGGTCCAGGTAGGCTGTGTGGACCACCTTCCCCTCGTCAATGGCCTTGGTGACCGTTTCAAAGAAATTGACCAGGTTTAAGAGGCAGGATCTGCCCTTAAAGCCGAAGTGGGTAGGATCCAGTGTCTGCAGGTCCCCAATATCTTTATTTATGAGGTCCATGATGATCCTTTCCATAACTTTGCAGACCAAGCTAGTCAGGCTTATGGGGCGATAGTTTCTAGGATCAGTTGAGGCACCACCTTTGTGGAGAGGGACCACTGTTGCTGTACGCCACTCTTTGGGTACATATCCTGTAGTAAGGCTGAGACTGAACAGTAGTTATAGGTTTGGGTTTAGCTCTTCTTGGAGTTCATGCAGGACGCAGCCCGGGACACCGTCTGGTCCCACTGATGCTGTGTTTTTTGCTTTGGAGAGGGTGGTTCTTAACTGAGCATCTGAGATGTCAGGGGGGCAGCACTCTGCTGGGATAGATATTTGCCCTTTTGGTGGGGAGGGGGGGGGGGGGGTTTGCGCTGGACCTGTCAGCTAGGATTTAGCAATATCTGTGGGTTCGGTGTATTTTTTTGCCATTTTGGAGTAATTCTGAGCATATCTGGGAATTCCCACCCAGGTTCCTAACATAACTAAAAAAAAGCCTTGTGATTATCCTTAGTGTCCTGTGCAATTTTTCTTTCGAAGCTGGCCTTAGACGATTTTATGAGTGCCCGTAGTTTTTTGCCAATACTGATCAGAGATTCCTTCCCTTTTTGGGATTCTGCTCTATCATGTAGTAGCTTCCTCCTTCTAATGTATAGTTTATGGCTGGGGTCCACCAGACAGGACTTCTGCCTTTGGAGGACTGGGTCTTGGTTTTATTTGGGATTGCATGATCCATGCATTCCTGAAGGTGTTCACAGAATGTGTTTATAAAGGATTCTGCGGTCTGGGCCGTATTTTCCACAGGCCCGGGGGCTCTGAAGGATTCCACCTCGGTTTTGAGGAGTGTGAAATTTGCTTTAGAGAAGGTTTTCACTGTGGCTTTCTGGGCAGGGGGTGGGGTCGGGATGTGAATATCCAGTGAGATTAGTTTATGGTCTGATCTTACCAGTGAGGGATACACTTCTGGTCTGGAGTGCAGAGTCCCCATGTTGGTGATGATCAGGTCCAGTATGTTTTCCCCTCTTCTGGGAGTGGTAACAAGTTGTTCCATAGCATTTGAGTTTATAAATTCTAGGAACCTTTGGGCTAGGGTGTTGGAGCTAGAGTAATGCTCCTAGTCTATGTTTGGGTAGTTGAAGTCGCCCAATATAATGGTGTTTGGAGAGACCTTCATATTTTCCAGTCTTCTCAGGAAGGCCAAGTGGGGTTCCTGGGTTTGGGAGGGTGGTCAGTAGCAGGCTATAAACTGGAAGGCAGTTTTACCCACTGTTAGTTGCACATGGATAGTCTCTGATGCTTCGTGCTGTGCCACCAACCTGGAGGTGTGGGTATCTTTGACAAATATTGATACTCCCCCTCCTTTTGTGGTTCGGTCCAAGTTTTGGGGCCGAAAAGCATGGTATGAGGTATAACCTGGTAGTGCTGGGGTGCTCTCGGGAGCCTTGAACCAGGTTTCTGTTACTGCACAGATATTGATGTTCTCCATGCTAAGGAGAGTTTTGAGTGCGTGCATCTTGAGGTTTAGACTTCTGGCGTTGAGTAGCATTACTTAGTTTCTTATCCCTTGTGATACCTATGGAGGTGGGTTTGTCTTTTGAGCCTCGCCTAAAAAAGGCACTATGGGGGTAGTAAGAGCCTTTGCCAATATCCGAAAGCCCAGGGGTGACAGGTGCAAGCAGTCTCTAGCGAAGCATTGTGGCATGTCAAGCATGTCATCCCAGGCTGACAGGCATTGGATCCCCTTTGAATGACACCAATACTTAAGCCAATTGTTGAAACTGATCATCTTGTCTTCATATTGTGGCATCATTCTTGGTGAGGGTAAGATGCTACTCAAGGTCTGGGTCATACCGGCCTGGGCTACATGCTCAGAGAGCTCCTCTATGTCTCTTTTCATGTAGTCCAGGGAGGTACGTCTCAGGTCATTCACACCAGCATGGACAGAGAGAGTCATATTTGTACTTGCCTTGGAGTGACCCGAGTACTTGTGTTATGTGGCGGATCCTACCGCCCGACAGGCATCTCACCGTGACCTTCTCCTTGTTCAGCCTGGTGAGCGGGACGTCAGTGTGCCTGACGATAGAGTCACCTATTACAAGTGTATCAGGTGTGTTGTTTAGCCTTAAGGGCTGTGACTGTTCGGCACACTGGCTTTATGAGCTATGTGTTGCACTTGTTTTGTTTTGGGGTAGCAGTTGCTTGGGTGTCTGCTTTGGAGGTCTCTGCTGCTTAGGCAGATTTTTATTTAGAGCCTCCAAGTATGTTTTTGTGTGTTTATGTGTTTGGTTTGCTGTCGTGGTAGGTCTATGTGAGACTGGAATTGTAGTGAGTGTGGTTTCCTTCTCGTCCTGACTGGTTACACCAGTACTGAGTTGAGAGAGCTTAGCCTCCAGTTTGGCTATATGGTTGCATCTCTCATGTGTTAGAATTTGTTGGGAGGAGGAGAGGGTTGTCTGTGTACATGAGGCAGTTGTAACATTGCCTAAGATTCCCAGATTCACCAGCTGGACCAGTGAGGAGATTGACAACTGACCTCTGGACATGCTAGAATAGTATTGGGAATTCCTTTATAATTGAAAAAAAGGGCCAATGGGGAACAAGGTACTCAAGGGGAGTTTGTGAGGGTGTAGTGCTTTTAATTTTTTAGTGCTGACTTATATAATTGCTTTAGTGAGCAAGTGCCAGTTAACTTAAATGCAATGTGTTACAGGTAACTTAAATTCAAAAACGACAAACAGTAACTTTCTTTCAAGTGAAACAAGGAAATAAGTACAGTAAGCAATGCAGATATCACTAGGGATCCACAGAAGTGCTGAAAAGCTGCGTTTTAGGTGGAATTAGCGTTTCAGGGAAATAAGCAAACTAACAACAAGCATACAAACAAAGCTAGATTCAGCAGGCCTGGATCTAGTCAATGCTACAGCAAACAAGGTGTACCAATTTCAGTAAGAAACAGTTCAAATATGCAGGCACTATAAGCCTTTAACCAGAAATTCCCAGCTCAGAATGGCAGAGTCCAGCCTCTCCTCCCACAAGAGTGCAGACCACGAACCTTCTTAATGTAAAATAACTGGCTTGAAGCCCAAGTGCTTAAACCAGAACTAATACACTTTTAGAATAACAAACACTGAGCCCTCAATCAGCAGTTCCCAACTTAGGATGTAAGCTACCTGGCCTGCCATCACAGTGCAGGCCACAAACCTTCCTAATGTAAAACAACTGGTCTGAAGCCCAAGTGCTTAATATGGGTCTCCAGTCCCATGTTCTTTTTGGCACTAAAACGAATCTTAAGTTATGAATCCAGTTTGGTCTGCAGGGACTTTTGTCCAGCAACTTTTGATTTCTAGAGTTGCTTGCTCTCTTAGATTGGGTGGAACATCTGGGATTGTTCTGATCTGTGGGACATGATGGCAAAAGTGAGTGGAATAACCTTTGGATATTATGCTTTGTACCCCCTTGTCTTTTGTGATACTTTGCCAGGCTTCTGGATACAAAGACAAAAGTCACCAGACTATCTCCAGAGTAGATCAGGCAGGCCTCCTTTCAGGAGCGCTGATAGGGACATCTGCAAAAGGAATCATGGTCACCATGGTTTTGCAGACCTCCTCTGCATCTAGGACGTCTATCATTGTTGCCTCCCTCTCGGCCCCTGGGGAAGGTTTCACCTTGTGCGCCTTTGAAAGCTCCCTGGGATCTTTCGAACCACATTTTTCCACTCTTCTGACCTCTAGGGTAAGGTCTTGAAGGTACAGAAAAACATACTCCAACGGGCAGAGAAAGTTTTTACTTCCTGCTCGCATTTGATGAGTGTGTCTTACGTTGGAACCATAAAGTGAGGAACCAAAGGGGCCGTTAGTAAAGGTAAACTTAATAGGTTTTGCAAAATTACACAAGCGCATCCAGGAGTGTCTCAAGGAAACTCCTGAACCCGCTGCCCTACTCACTCCATCCGCTGCACAGAATATCAGTCTCATGGAGGAGTTGATAAACTAAGGTGGATAGCTGGGAGGAGACACTGTCACCACTGCAGATAATGAACCTTGTAGAGTATCTCCTATCTCTTTCAGAT
>NC_056751.1:827703367-827724819 GCF_019279795.1 Protopterus annectens
AGAATTTGTCTTGCAAATAACTTTTTTGTTGCCATTTATTTGAAGTATGTTGTCAGTTGCCTTTGTCTGGAGTAAGGTAAGCCATCTGGGCAGCTGTATTCAAGCTTGCACCCAGGAATGTAATTATTTGAGGGTACCAGTTGGGATTTCTTTTCGTTTGTGTACCCTAGGCATGTGAGAAGCCTTTTTACAAACGCCAGATGTTGAAGATGAGTGTCCTTGTCCTCTGCTTGAATAAGACGGTCCAGATAAGGATACATTTGTATGATTCTTTGTCTGCAGAATGCAATCACTGGTGCCAGGCACTTTCTAAAGACCCTGGGCGCAGTAAATAAGCCAAAGGGCAGTGCAGAAAATTGGGAAAGGAAAAAAAATTGCCTAGAAGCGGAGGTATCTTCTGCACGATTCCCTTATTGGGATATGCAGGTATGCCTTTAAGTCAGCATTTTGAATTTTGGAATGTCCAGGAACATGTTCAAAATCGTTAAGTCCAGTATTGGATGCCAGGCATGGTCTTTTCTGGGTACCAGGAAAAGCCTTGAATAAAAACCTTGTCCTTTTCTGTTTGAATAGCCCTCATATCCATGAGGGACAACTTTTGCCCACTGATTTTGTGGCAGATCTGGCCAACCGTTTGGAATTGGCAAAGTATGGAAATGAAATTTGTACCCGCTGGGATACTATGTTTAATACCCACTTGTCCTGGGTAATTAACTGCCAATTTTGAGCATTAAGTGCTAATCCCCCCCCCCCCAAGGGGGCTGCCAAAAGATAAGGAGCAAGAAAAAGTTTCCCCAATGGGGACTTAGCTTTAGTTGAAGACTTTAGTTCTGAAACTCTAATGTGAAAATTTCAGGAGTCAGCCGACCGGCACTTGCGAACTGCTTCTGCTTCAGGCACCGCGCGGCAAGAAAGACTGAAAAAAATGGTGTTGGCTGCATGTTTTATTCTCTTGACGACCTGACGTCATGGAAGAGGAAACTGCAACTGACGCAGGACCTACGACTGTTATTCATGCCGACTGAGGGCAAACTGCCAGCAGATTACCCAAATGTAATGACTGCAACAGTGAAACACGAAGAACATCACAACACTACAGGCACCACTACAATAACTACGAGATGCAAATGTAGACTTGTGAAAAAAAACCCGACAAAACAGCACACATCAGCAAGAAAGGAGATAGTTTAGATTTAGCATGTAGCTTAGTTTATCTCAGCACACAATACACTAATGTATAAATCCTAAAAGGTTTAAGCTAATAAAACATGACAAAAACTTAGCCACGGCCAAGAAGAGTGCATTCAACTTCGTTAAACGGCAAACAAAATCTGGAGAGTTGCACTACTGCATCATGGGATTCCTACCTTGCCACGAACCAAGTTTGAGACTTCCAGCTGTGTCGGAGTCTTAGCAGAGGATTGGCTCCAAACCCAGTTTAATACTGCTGCATCTTGTAGGAGTGTACGGAGGCTGATCAGTGGTAGATGTCATCCTTGAGATGTCACTAGACCAGTACTATGAACTCCTGTTTCTCTGCGGCTGCAGGCTGCGTGTGAGCACAACACTCTACCAGCAAAACGCAGGCAGACTGCAATACTAAACATGGACTAGTATACCATGCACACAGGATGCCTACAGCCAATGCCAAGGATCCCTAAGCAGACTTTCTACCAACACTTACCTAAAAGATGAAAGGCCAAGGATTTAGCACTGAAAATGAGTCAATGAACAAGGGAAGCCAAACAGCTACTCTAACTTCTGCCCATTGTGTTAAAATGTGTTCTTTAAACTACAAAAAAATGATTAAAAACAGTCATATGGCAACTTAAAAATAACTGCTACAAAATTACTTCATCTTCAGTATGCCTACACCTATGAAACCAACTAGTGTTCCAGCCATGGGGATGCGAAGGAGGCTGTCAGGTACTTCCACAACAAATTTGGCCAATGCTTGAACCCCTTTACCTGCAAATTTCAGCAGTGCTTAGCTTGTGAAAAGCAGGGTCAACCAACAAAGTCATGTTTGCAGCTTACAAGACAATGGTTTAGAGGCCCGCAGCCACTTCAGATGTACAAGAATAATAAAACAGTCCCAACACCAGTAAAACATTAAGTGGCTACCAAATTACCTAGGCAAGGAGGCAGAGGCTATATTTCAAGGGATTCACTAAGGGTTTTTTTAGGAGTCCAGCAAAGGGGAAGGAAAAAAAAAAATCAAGAAATATTAAACTAGTGAGGGAGCAGTTACAGCTGCTTCAGACAGAATCGGACAAGGAAGGAAAACAGGAAGGCTAGCATCTCCATTTCTTAAGCCTCCTAGACAAAAGTTTAGGCTACCAACCATAGGTTTTGTACCAAAAAGCCAACCAAATTGCACCTCATCCATCAAATGACATACCCAGAAGGGGAGTCTATGAATAAAGTGTGTGATTCATCATTTAATGAGGCAACAGCAAAGGTAAAAAAATGGGCACATGGGCTTTAATGGCAAAGGTGAAGAGACTGCCTCTTCAAGTTATCAATTCAAATGGGGATGGCTAGAGATGGCATTTGAGGGTCAGTACAACAGACAGATTATGCTGATGGGCTGTTGCAGTGCTTGCCACATCTGAAAGTTTAATATCTTTTTCGTACTGCATGAAAGTGGACAGGCCAGGTGAGGACAGCACTGTGCATTACCCAGGACCTCTATGGGGCAGGAGGATACTTTGGAAGGAATTTCAGGATGGTTCTTTCAAAGTTCACTGAGCCAAGGATGCAGCCAAAAGGAGAGAGGAAGGAGCAACCAACAAGTTTTCATTCTTGGGCAATGAGTGTGTGCAGAGGTTATGCAAGCTGCTGACTGAAGATGTGCAAAACCTGAGCACAGGGCTGCATCAGGTGTTGAGGTAAAACTGGACAATTACGGTAATCAACCGACATAATAAATTTTGCATGCAGGGTTATCTCAACTGTTAGAACTCAGTAGTTTGGCTGCCAGCATCAAGTTGTATGAAACTGCATTACAGGACTAGGATACCACTGGACAGGAGGTATTTAAGGAGTCTGGTACAAGCTTCAAGGATTTCAATATGGCAGGACACCATAAATTATACTCTGGAAATATTTATAGATGTTGTATGGGCACTATCGTTTGGGACTATTGGTTCATCTACGCTTGGCCATAGGCCGCCAAAGACTAGGAATGAGCATCTACGGCAAATTAGGGTTCTTCCAAGTGGCACTGGGCATGGAACTGTGAAGAGATCAGATGAGTTATCAGGTGGTGCAACTTCAGTGTGGTGCACACTACAAATCAGTTTGAGGAATGGGGTTGTGGAAAGGTTAACAAAATTTCTCCTTCAGATCAACGTTGAATATACTTGTCAAAAACACAGCATGTACTAAGGTTTGGTGAGCCCACTAACAGATTCTCATCATTAATTGTAAGGCCAGTTTAGAATGTTGGCGCTCAATTTAAATCTAATACCATGTATAGCACCAAGTCACTTATGGAAGAGGGTGAACGAGAATGGTGCCTCATGAGCAACTCCCTCAGTGAATGATGTAACAAAGGTATACAGCATTTTCTGAATTAGAATAGCTAAAAAGGATGGGAAGCTACACGGTCCATTCTTCACCAGATTAGAGCTTATATAACTGTAAGGGACATGTTGGAGTCCTGACAAGACTAGAAGTGCCTTACCTGCATTGGACTAGCTTCACCACGCTATGCGTTGGGGTGATGCTGCACAATCCTTAAGGGTGTGCTCATTTAAGAGGGGAAGAAATGGTCACAGATGAAGCAAGATAAGAGATACTCCACAGGGCCAAAGGTATCGCACACACTTTGGGATGCCATTTCAAAAGGTAGCTTGTAGGTCTGCTTCCTTATGACTTTCTATGGGGCATTTAGATTACCCAGAACAGCACAGCCAAATAAAAGGGGCAATAAACAGTACTACCATTGCAGAACGCTTGTGCCTCTAGAATGTGGTGTCAGTTTATGTAAAAAGGTAAACGAGACACCATGAAAGGAAAGGTAAACAAGAGACCATGAAAGGAAAAGTCAAAAGATACCCTTGCAGCCTTAAGCTGGGACTTGGCAGAAGTGCTGTGGAGTACCAGAGAAGAGCATGCAGCCAGGACCTTTTTGCCACCACCATAAGAATCCACTTATGCAGCGCAAAAGTAAGGATCATACTTAAGAAAATTAAAACAGGTAAACTACATATTTCAGATAGGGGGCAGCAAATTATGCCCACAAGATAGAGGTATCCCAGGATGATGTGAAGCAGCTTGGCAAGTAAAACCACAACATGCATCAAGCTTACGCTGGGAGTAGATTGGTTTAACTTATTTTAAGTCAGAACTGTAAAAGCAAGCATAGGTACATGTGAATTTGTATAGTGGGGCATTTGTAAGCATGTTATTTCGAGTGGTTATGCTGTCAGTCATGAAGTAGCCTCAGTTTAGGTAGTTGCTACAGCAAGCAATTAAGTCAAACAGGGATCCAGAGGCTTAAGTCAAGCAGGTATCCAGAGGCCATCTTGTTGCACCCAGGATGGAATGACATAAGCCAAACAATGGAGTAAGTAGTAAATTTTAAGGAACACTAGCCACAGGACATAAGCTGATCATAAGTCTTACAATAGACAAATGGAGGGGGAACAAGCTGAATTAAGCAGTAGACAATGAAGAGCAGAATGGATCCCACCATAGGCCAACTACTGGAGGGAATGGAAGCATTTATAGCTCATCCAGGCACTTGAGTCAAGTGGCTAAATAGGCAGGATAGGCGGCTGTATCAGAAGGGATTTGTTTTTTTTTGCAGAATTACACGCAAGGTTAGGGCAAGTTAGTTTCATAATCCTACAGTAGGAGATATACTCGTCAAGAAGGAAGATTCCATCTTGACCTCGTGTTGAAGGGTAGGAAAGTCAAAGGTACAAGGGGAATTGACAGAACTTCTTACACAGCAGGTGGCCAAAAATGTTGCCAAGGGACTGTCCAGCCCAGGAGCTTCTACTGGTAAAGTAAGGTGGCCAGAGGAAATTGCCTGACCTTGAAGTACAGTAGGTTTATGTGAACGGCAAAGGGAATGATACAGTGCTGACCCCTCTGTAGTACTTATGTAATTATGAACACATATGCAAGTGTGCCCAAGTCACGAAAGGCCTTTGAAATGTCTGCCTTGCCCACATCTTCAAAAATAACTGGCTTTCAGTTATGGCTGCATCCATCTATCCAACTCATTTCTTGTATTTAACACTGATTATCATTTGCAGCTTAACTATGTGCACAGATCAAACAACTGTCATCTCCAAACGAATGAAAAAAGAATGCCACGGCCGGACTGCAAAACACCGTTTTTTTAATAATACTGGATTAAAACGCTTGACAATAAAAATACGTTTTTCGTCCCGTTTGAATACAGGACTTCTTCAGAAACTCACACCATCTAAAAATTCTAAGACTGGTTTTTATACATTGTTTCTAAAAAAGCGCGCCAAATCTTACAATTACTTTATTTCTTAAAGACGTATACATTCTGACAAGAGAGACTGGAAAAATTTGTTTTAACGTAGACAGCTTTACAAATCCCTGTATTCTAAATAAGGAAAATATTACAAGATAACCAACTTTACAAATCCCTATGATCTAGTAATATATGTACATAAAAATAAACATATATAAACTTGAAAAAAAAAAAATATATATATATATATATATATATATATACACACACACATACACCTCAACCATACAATGTGTATTATATGAAATATAAAATGTAAAATATGATGTAATTAAAATATATATATATAATTATAATGTACGATAATTCGAAAGTACACAAATTATATCTTTATATACTTGTGTATGTACAATTATGTAATTACATTTCATTCAACATTTTAAATACTTACAAATTCTAAACTAACATTTCATAAAATATTTAATGTTTAATAAGATATTTAATAAAATATAATGAAAAGTATATATATATATTTGATAAATTCAATAAAATTCATAAATTTGTAAACTGATAAATTCATACATTCACTCACTTGTGCTTAAGGCAAATAAATACATATCTCTATATTCTTATATTTACATTTTTATGTATTTATATATTTATATGTATTTCAGAATATGTGACCACTCATATGTACTTATCGATACGGATGTAAATATGAGTATAATCAACACCCACCCATCTGCATCCATCTATCTAACCCATTTCTTTTATTTAACACTGATCATCATTTGCAGCTTAACTATGTGCACAGATCAATCTGAAAGGTTTACAACAGGTAATAGAAATAACGTGCCCAAAGGAAAAATGCATTTGTTAGGTAGTGAACAGGAGAGTTGTACATGAAGAACTTTAGAAAACAGTGGTATGCCATTAACAGCAAGATAAGTCTTAAAAAATTAAAACTGTTTAATAAGTAAAAGAAACTGCTTATAACTGCTACATCTTGTACGAGTGTTTGGAGGCTGATCAGTGGTAGATGTCATCCTTAAGATGTCACTAGACCAGTACTATGAACCCGTGTTTCTCTGTGGCTGCAGGCTACGTGTGAGCACAACACTCTACCAGCAAAACGCAAGTAGACTGCAATACTAAACATGGACCAGTATACCATGCACACAGGATGCCTATAGCCAATGTTAATGATAGCAAAGCAGAGATCATACCAACACATTAGCTGAAAGATGTAAGACTAAGGATTTTTAACTGTAAAAAATCAAGCCAGTGAACCACAAAGGTCAAACAGCTGCTCTAAACTCCAGATTGTGTCCAAATGTGTTCATTAAACATTTTTGATTTTATACAGTTTATGACACGTTAAAAGTAACTGCTACAAAGCTACCTCACCCTCAAAAGAAAAGTTATGTACTTACCATAACAGACATCTGTCTTGTCCAATTTCATTCTTCCTCACCATTAGGTCCTCGGATCAAACATCAGATCCAACTCTGCCACATTCACTAGACTTTAGGATCAGTCTTAAGCTCCACCTTTCTATAATGCATCAAACCTTTTCTAACTCCTCAGATCATGTTTGCTATCCTAACAGTTATACAGCCAGAAAAGCAGAATGAGAGATTCTGGAACTCAACTATGAACCTATGGGTTCCAAATTCCTCTAGGTAACTTTTCAAAGATACCAAGGCTGGGGATGGAGGGGTGGGATGAGAGCAGGAATGAAAATGAACAGATATGCCAAGTTATGTTTAGTATACAACTTCTATAAGTGATGTCTTCTTACTTCCTCACTACTGGATCAGAGTAAGCACCTCCTGGGAGGCCTCTAAGGAAGGAAATGTCGGGCTGCTGAGCTAAAGGATGCCCTGCTTCTGGAGACAATGCCCAAATTACGAAAAACAAATGTATGAATCACAGACCAAGTGGCTGCAGCACATATTTTGGTCACATCTAACAGAAAAAACTGATGGATTTAGTAGACGAGAATTCAGGTGGACGAGAGAATTCAACCCCTTGCTGAAAATTAAAGGAAGAAATACAATAAATTATCCATTTAGCCAGAGTAATCTTGGATACTGCTTGTCCCACATAAGAAAAGAATACAAAGCTGATCAGGTTTTCTGTGTTTAATTGTCCTGTGCAGATAAGATGCAACATGTATTGGCTTTGTTTGAATCATTTGGAAAGCAAACTACCAACTGAATGGACTGATTAATGTTGGATTCTGTTGCAACTTTAGGCATAAAGGATGGAATAGTTCTCAAGGAAACCCTTTATAAAAAGTTCAAGGAGTACGGCAGCCAAGGCTTGCAGTTCAGATACGCTCTTGACTGATGTGATAGCTACAAAGAAAATCTTCATGAAAAAAATTTAAGTCAACTATTTGCTGGTTCGAAAGGTTTCGGAGTGAGGCCTTGAAGGACAACTGTAAGGTCCCAAGGGGGAGAAGGATCTTACTGGAGGCCTTAGCAGAAAAACACCCCTCACAAAGGCTTTGCAGAACTTTGACGAGGAAATAAAGATTCCTTTCCTGAATGAACATGAAATGGCAACCAGCTGTGGAGAAACTGGTGCCATCATGAAAGTGAAATCAAACGAAAGTAGCCGACGTAGTAGCTGTATGGATCAATATTCTTCAATGCCCAAATTGTAATTCTCCATTTTCCTGTTAGACCTTTTTTGTGGAAGCTTTCTGCGAGGTCAAGTTCAAGTCGCGAACTAGGGAAGCTACCCTGGATTTATCACTGGAAATAAAGAAACCAAGCTCTTAGCTTAAGTGTGTGGAAATAGAAGTTATGTACTCACCATAACGTTCCATCTGAGTAGATACTTCATTTGTCTGCAACCTGTGGGTGTCGAATCCGACCTCGGATCCGATCCGGCAGCTTTCCAAGCTCCAAGATCAGAGCTCCTAGCTCCTCCCCCCTACCCATAATCCCCTAGTACCAACCACATTACCTCAGATCGTTTTTTTTGCCTCACCAACTCGAGACAGAAACCAACTCCAAATGATCAGAGACTTTTCCCGAGGTTCGGGGGATGGCAGGGGGGGTCGGTTGCAGACAAATGAAGTATCTACTCAGATGGAACGTTATGGTGAGTACATAACGTCTATATCTGAAGTAGTTACTTCATTTGATCTGCAACCTGTGGGACAGAGTCCCCAGCTAACCTATAGAACCTGGGTGGCCCTTACGAAAGGATATTCCGAAGCACCGCGGAGCCAAAAGAAGCCCTACTTCGGGAAATAATATCCAGTTTGTAATGAGAAATGAAGGTATGAGATGAGGACCAGGTAGCTGCTGAACAAATATAATCTACTGGAACCCTAGACCAAAAGGCTGTTGAGGTAGCTACAGATCTTGTGGAATGAGCACGGACGCCAATTGGAGCTGGCTTCCCAGATGAGGTGTATCCCAGCATAATGCACTGACAGATCCAATTTGCTACAGTCACTTTAGCAATTGCCTTGCCCATGGCTGATTTAGCGTAAGAAACAAACAACTGGTCCGACTTGCGAAACTCTTTAGTCATGTGCAAATAAAAACGCAGTTGTCTGTGTACATCCAATTTGTGCAACGTATATTCTCCTTTGTTGTGAAAATTTGGGAAAAATACAGGAAGATTTATTGATTGATTAATGTTTGATTCTGTAGCCACCTTAGGCAAGAAAGACGGGTTAGTCCTGAGGGACATACTATCTTTGTGAAAAATAAGGTACGGAGGTTTAATACACAGAGCTTGTAATTCTGGAACTCTCTTGGCCGAAGTAATAGCCACTAAAAAAGCAGTTTTCCAAGACAAGAACTTTAACGGAACCGAGGCCGCCGGCTCAAAAGGTGGTCTCGTTAAGGCTTGTAAGACCAGAGTGAGATCCCACGGGGGAACCACAGTCTTGACCGGTGGTTTCAAAAGAAAAACGCCTCTTAAGGTTTTGCACAACTTAGTAGATGCTAAGGAGCCTATGCCGTCCCCCACATGAAAATGGGAGATGGCCGCCAACTGCACCTTGACTGTGGAGGCACTTGCTCCCTGTCTAAAAAGCAGAGAAAGGAAGTCCAGAATAGTCAGAATAGGGACAGTAAAAGGGTCCAATTCTTTATCTTTGGCCCAGATGGAAAAACGTTTCCATTTACTGTTGTAAAGTTTCCTGGTAGATGGTTTATGAGCCACCACCAGAATGGCCTTAACGGGGGATGAGATACCGGGAGTCCTAGCCATTAATAGAACTGGACCAACCAAGCAGCAAGTTTGAGATTGACCAGGTTTGGGGTATGGCATCTCGCTGGGTGCGAGATTAGGTCTGGACTGGGATCCAGAATCCATGGGGGAGCCACAAAGTGAGACCGCAGAAAGGGGAACCAGATCTGTTGAGGCCAGAATGGGGCTATGAGGATAACTCTGCTCCCCAACCGACAGGATTTCTGGATGAATTTCATCATAAGTGGGAGGGGGGGATAAGCATAAAGGAGTCCGGGAGGCCAAGCATGGACTAGAGCGTCTCTGGGGGTCTCCCCTCTGGGGGGAACTATCGCGAAGTACTCGCTGCATTTTGTGTTTAAAGAAGCGAAAAGGTCGCAGCAAGGCTGACCCCATTTGTGGAAGATCTGTTTCGCAACAGATTGATTCAGAGACCACTCGTATGGAGTGAGGAACACTCGACTTAGCTTGTCCGCTAATATGTTGGACCGCCCCGGAATGTGCATTGCTATCAGAAAGCGGTTGGTGGAAATCGCCCATTCCCACACTTTCATGGCTTCTCGACACAGGTGATAAGATCTGGTCCCTCCTTGTTTGTTTATATACCAGACTACTGACATGTTGTCCGTCTGGATTGCAATAGTCCCTATGGGAAGAAGGTCATGGAGAGCTTGCAACGCTAAAAGCACCGCCCTCATCTCTAGGACGTTGATATGTAATGCGGTCTCTAGGCGAGTCCACGTGCCTTGAACGGATCTGCCTGAACAATGCCCCCCCCCCACCCGAGGCAAGAAGCGTCCGTGGTCAACGTGGCTTTGGCCGGAGGAATTACAAAGGGGCTCCCTTCTCTGAGTTCCTGCGCCTGTAACCACCACAGAAGGGAGTCCCTGCACACCCTGCTCAGGGGGATTGGCATGCATAATGGGTGGATCGACAGGGACCATTGGACTTGAAGGGTCCATTGTAATATGCGCATTCGCAGACTAGCATGGAGAGAGACCGATCGCTGCTGACATAGACCCCAGTGCCCTCAAGACTAACTCCGCTTGAGGAGCAGGTATCCTAAGAAGGGCTAACACTTGGTATGACAAGCTGTTCAGCCTGACTGACATTAGAACAACCTTGGAGATTTGTGTATCTAACCTGGTCCCTATGAATTCTAGGGCTTGAGTGGGGCACAGGCAGGATTTCTGCTCGTTTACTGAGATGCCTAGGTTGTGGGCCAGAGACAGAGCATAATCTCTCGCCACACAGAGCTGATGCTTGTTGGTCGCGGTGAGGAGCCAGTCGTCTAGGTAAGGGAAGACCTGAATGCCCTGGAGTCTCAGGTGGGCTGCAACCACTGCCATGACCTTGGTGAACACTCTGGGGGCTGAGGTGAGGCCGAATGTTAGAACCCTGAATTGATAATGACTGGCTCTGAGCCGGAAGCAGAGAAACCTCCTGGATCGTTTGTCCATTAATATGTGGTAATACGCATCCTTGAGGTCTAGCGAGCACATCCAGTCGTTCTCCAGTAGCAGGGGGAGAATAGATTGGAGAGTGACCATCCGGAACTTTTCTTTGGGTATGAACAGGTTCAGGGCGGAAAGGTCTAATATGGGTCTGAGGTCCCCCGTTTTCTTTGGCACCAAAAAGAACCTGGAGTAATAACCCAATCCGGACTGGTCTGGGGGGACGGGCTGGATGGCTCTTTTTCTTAGCAGCTTTGAAATTTCCAAAGCCGCTGCCTCCCTCTGATCGGGTGGGACATCGGGGAGGCGTTTGGATTTGGGGGGAAGGTTTATGAATGGAATAGAGTACCCTCTGGATATGATCCGGAGCACCCATCGATCTGTTGTAAGGGACTCCCAGTTTGACAGGTGCTCTGAAAATCGCCCCCCCCCCCCGACTGCCTCCAGAGAGGGACAGTCGGGCAAGCCCTCAGGGGTGTTGCGCGGGTCTGTCTGAGAAAGGTTCTCTAAACCCAAAATTACGCGGCCCCCCTCTGCCTCTGGGCCGGCGTCCACCTTGTCCTCCTCTGCCTCTGGAGGACGAGTGGTCCGCAGCAGGATGGGATTGCTGAGACTTACGGAACCACAGCTTCTTTTGTCCCCTCTGATTCAAAGAGAAGGATCTTTGGGGACTAGAGAAGCGGACTCAGACGGCAGACTGCGTCTTCCCGTCCTTTTCACTTTGGACCAGTGTATCGCGAACAGTTTTGCCAAACAAGGCAGAACCGTCAAAGGCGTTGAAGGGCGCCTTGAAGGGTCCGTGAAGTCGCACAGATGGAGCCAGGAGGCGTGCAAGGCGACCCGGCTCCGCTAGCTCTAGCGGCTCCCTCCGTTGCATGGGAGAGAAGCCGCATAGAAGTATTTGAGATGGATTTTAGAGTGGCCATTCGAGTCTCAAAAACCTTTTTGTCTGGGACCGACATGGACTCTGGGGGGGCTGCAGCGTATTCCTTAATCAAGTCTCGCTGTAGCCTAATAGTATGTGCCATATAGTTCAGCGCCCTTATGGAAAAGGTCACTGAAGCAAACATCCGCTTCCCAATCCGGTCTACCGCCCGAGATTCCTTATCCGGCGGGTGAACCGAAGAACTCTCCTGTGCAAGTTCTTTCTTGGTGGCCGCCACCAACATAGCATCAACGGGGGTTCCTTTGGCCCAAGACGGTCTATCTGTGGGTGGGCTGAGGACTTTATCGGGGCGCCTTGGAAATGGCTCCACGGTGTCGGGCTCCTTCCAAGCCCTGGTGGTAATTAAGTCCACCAGGGGGTCGGCCGGAGGGGACACCCAGGAGGTAGATGGGCCTGCCTCAAAGGCCTCCAGGAACACGGACTCATCAAGGAATGGCTTTTGGGCTGACCACCCCCCTCTAATACGCAGTGTTTCCATGATGTCTCCAAAGGAGACATCTTCAGGGGGTGACCTTGGGGAACCCTCCGTATCATCTAAGTCAGTGTCTGTGGTAATGGACTCGGGGGAGTCCAGGTGCCTTCTTTTGCACCGATGTTTTCGAGGGACCTCCTCGGTGGGACTGTCCGAAGAGGGCTCGTCCACGGGTTGTTCCTCCACGGGAACTAGCTGGAGGGCTTCGGCAGACTGTCCAGATGGACGGATGATGGAAGACAGACCCTCATACAGTGGGGGTACGGGTGGATCCGAAGGACCTCGACAGTACCCTCTCCACTACCTCAAAAGCCGAAGGAGAGCCACTCTCACCAGCCTCTGAGAGCAATCTCCTCGGATCCGAGGAAGGGATCGGGGTCGGAGCCGATGCAGTCGGCGCCAAGGATGCTCAGACGCCAACAGCGCCGAAGACACAGCAACTCCCTCGTATCCGACGCTCAGCCCTCGGCCCCGAGAGCTTGGGTCCGACAAGCTCGAAGGTATAGTCGGCGAAGAGACAACCGCTATCGGCGCCGACAATTCCCCGGGTCCGAAAGGGCCTGGATCAGATGACTCAGAGACCCGAAAACGAGTCTGAGAAGGAGTGATCGGGGCAAATATGGGGCCTGCACTCCCCCCCAGAGGGGGCTGACAAGCATCCCCATCTGCATTTGGGTCTGTAAGAACAGATGCATCATCCTATCCATTATCTGCTTCGGAGATGCTTCGGGTCGACCTTGAAGTAGTAGAGGCAGGCCGGGAGGGCCGCCTCGAAGATCGAGGGAGGCCTATCCTCCTCCTCCGGCGAAAAACAGGGCAAACGGCGCCGAGAGGAGGGAGATCCGGAGACCCTCGAGGGAGATTTTAATAGTTTTGTTGGCGGAGCCGAAGGATGAGATTCGGCCCGCCTTTTATGGGACTTATGTCCATCCTTATCCTTGTGCCTCTTCTCTCTGAGGGAAGAGGCACTAGTTTCCCCAGAGCTCAAACCCGATGAGGGAGGTTGAGTCCTGGGTAGAGATAAGGGGATAGATGGCGCCGAAGCTGCTGAAGCAGCTGGAGCCCGAACGGGAGAGGAAGAAGAAGCCGACTCCTGGGGGAGCTTTCCCAGTCAGGATCAGCTTGTTCTTCCTATCCCGGAGTGCCCGGGGGTTAAAGGCCGCACAGATTTGGCAGGCCTCTGACAAATGGACTGCCCCCAGGCACAAAACGCACTGAGTGTGGCCATCAGCTGGAGAAAGCTTGTGGCCACACTCAGTACATTTAGAGAAAATGACCTTAGGCCCTTCTGACAGCTTTCACACACACACCCAAACACTAGGAGGGGGAGGGGAGTGAAGATAAATTAGTTATAAATTACAAAAAAGTGACCCAAAAAACTAGCAGAAGCAGAAAAAGGGAAACTAACACACACACAAAAAGTTTGAGAGAAAAATTGGTTTAAAAACCAGCAATGATCTCACCCAGCCAGGATCTCTTCACAAGGAAGTTTCTTTAGCCGCAACAAAAAACGATCTGAGGTAATGTGGTTGGTACTAGGGGATTATGGGTAGGGGGAAGTAGCTAGGAGCTCGGATCTTGGAGCTTGGAAAGCTGCCGGATCCGACACCCACAGGTTGCAGATCAAATGAAGTAACTACTGCAGATATTGGGTTTTTGATGCTCTGATGCACAAGAGATGAAGTCCTGATTTGGATTCAGTATCCATGGAGAATACCTCAGGTGAGAACATAAAAAGGGGAACCATACCAAACGAAGTAGGAAGGGGACAATGAGGATCACAGAGCACTTCAGCATGCTGGCTGTCGAAACTTCAGGATCAAGTGGAGTGGGGGGTAAGCATAAAGGTGATCGCGAGGACCAATATTGGACTACAGCGCCCCTCTGTGACTCCCCTTTTGGGGGATCAGAGCAAAGTACTTGCTGCATTTGTTTAGGGGAGAAGCAAAGGCTGCAGCAACATTGGCCCCAATGGCTGAAAATTTGGTTTGTTATTGCTTGACTGAGGGACCACTCGTGAGAGGTCAGAATGGACCTGCTAGCACACTGGCATCCCAGGAACGTACGCTGCAATTAGAAAGCAGATGAAGAGGAGATTGCCCATTCCCAAATTCTCATGGCCTCTCTGTACAAAGGGCAAGATAGGGTTTCTCATTTATAAACCAGACCACCGACATGTTTATGAACTGCAATCGTCCTGAGAGAAAGAATGGACTGAAAGGCTTGCAATGTTAGGACTACTCATCTCTAGGACACCAATATGCAGGTTGACCTCTTGCTGGGACCACGAGCCTTGGACCATCTTTCCCTGACAATGCCCCCACCCCTATAGGGAAGGAACCATGGTCACTGTGGCTAGTGGAGAGGAGAGAGAAAAAGACCTGCCCAACATTAGGTAACTGACTGCATCCACCGTTCTGCATCCTGTAGATTTGAGAAAATTGAATAAGAGCTGGTACACAATGGACCACTGAACAGCTAGGGTCCACTGTAGAACTCGCATAAAGTATCTTGCTAAGGGAATGAGAATTATGGCCACTAACAGAACCCAACGATCTGAGAACCAACTATGCCAGAGGGGATGAAAAATGCAACAAGTCCTGTACTTGCTGCCTCAAAAGTTACGCGATGCAGAAGTAGGGAGCAACTTGAGTGGAAGGGTTCAGCTGCATACTTAGAAAATAGATTCAACACAGGAATCAGGTTGGAGTTTGTCTAGTTTATTGAAATGCCCAGAGAACTGAAGATCTGTAGCAGGTAATCCCCCTGGCCTGAATCGGTTGTCACAGTGAGGAGCCAACTGACTAAATACTAAACACCTGGAATCCTCTCAGCCTCAGGTCAGCTGCAACTGCCATGCATACAGTAAACATCTGGGGGGCTGTGGTGAGACCAATGGGGCAGCACTACGATTTGTTAATGGTTGGCCCCCACCAAAAGCACAAATGTCTCCTGGAGCGATTCTTCATTTTGATAGAATACATGTCATGCAGATCTACGTAATGATTGGATGTACTGTACAGAAGTGGCAGAATACACTGAACCATAACCATTTGGAACTTCAACTTGACATACAAGTTGAGGTTGCAGAGATGCAAAATTGGTCTTGGGTCCCATGTTTTCTCTGGCACCAAAAAGAAGCAAGAATAAGTTCTGTATCCTACTTCTTTGGTCGGGGATCAGGGACCTCTTGGATGACTTCTCTAGAATTTGAGCTTCTTGAACAGCAGACCCCCTTCTGAATGGGTGGCCCATCTGGGAGTAACAGTGTGGAAGTTGGAGGTGAAGGGGAAAAGGGAATGTAATCTCAAAATATTTTTAGCACAAAGTTTGTGATGTTTGTCCAGCCGTATAGGGGCAAATAATATAGACATCCCCTAACTGCTTCCAGAGGCAGGCAATCGGCAGCACTTCAGGAGCACTAACAGGAATAATCGGTAAACAGTTCCCTAAAGCCAATTCTGCAAACACCCCACCACCACCTCCGGGGTGGCATCTACTGCCAAAAAGTAGATTTGTGTACACTTACCATAAATGCAGATGTTTAAGAGTGTATTCACTGTTGCAGTCATTAAATTTGGGTTATCTGCTTACAGGTAGCCCTCAGTCGGCCTCATTAAAGTCTTGGGTCCTAAATCGGTTGCTGTCCCTTCTTCCACGATGTCAGGTCATCAGGGGGTATAAAACATGCAGCCAATGCTATTACATAAGTTTTTCTTGCCCCAGATGTCAGGTGCCCCCCTAATGGGAAGCAATTAAATAAAAAAGTACAAGGATATAACTCCAACAAAGAAGCAAATACACCAAAAAAGCCTTTAAGCATTGTAAAGGAAAGTAGATGTATAGCGAAAAGAAGTTAGGGGGCTGGAGGGAGGGTAACCAGGACTGCAACAGTGAATACACTTGAACATCTACATTTATGGTAAGTGTACACAACTGTACTATGTTCTTCGTGTTTCACTGTTGCAGTCATTACATTTGGGTAGATTCTCAAAGCTATGGTTGGGAGGAGGAATTTAGATAGCATTAGAGCCTGCTATAAGGCCCTGCAAAGACTGCAGTGGCAAAGCCAGCTCTGGATTTAAGAGAAAATTGGCAAATGATAATGCTTGGTGAAGTATGTACAGAACTGCAGGTAGCTACTTCTAGGATGTCCCTGGTGGGGACCCCTCTGAGAAAGGCTGTAAGAGGTAGATTTAGCCCTGGTGGAGTGAGGTCTGATGCCCTGAGGGATATGTTTTCCATGGTGCTTATAGCAGAAATGAATGCAATGGCTTATTTAGAAAAGGTTTGCTTTGAAATAGCCTTCCCCTCTGCCACTGCAGCAAATGCCACCAGCAGTTGTTCAGATTTCTTTTGAGGATTAGTCCTGTCCAAGTAAAATCTAAGTTCTGTGCACATCTAAGGAATGTAATATCAGTTCCCCTTTATTCTGTGGATTGGGAAAGAAGGTTGGCAAATGAATGGACTGATTAAGAGCCACACTGGATGCCACCATGGGCATGAAGAATGGATTGGTTCTGAAAGACACCATGTCCGCATGAAAGATGATGAAAGGCTCCACTGCCATAAGGGCCTGAAATTAAACACCATTCTAGCTGAAGTGATTGCTAAAAGGAAAGCTGTTTTCCAAGAAAGAAATTGTAAGTCTGCAGTAGCAGCAGGCTCAAAAGGAAGTAGAGTGAGTTTCTCTAAAACAAAGAGAAGGTCCCAGGCTGGGGTTAGAGCTCTCCTGGGTGGTCTCAAAATTTTGGCCCCTCTGAGGAACTGCTTGAGCAGTGGATGAGAGAAGAGGGGAAGTTCTGTGTTATAATGAGCCGAAATGGCTGAGGCGTGGATTTTAAGACAGGCCCTTGTGAAACATCTCAGTTAAGTAATGTAAAATCTGAGGTAAATTGGGCGCTGCTAGGCTCATCCCTTGAGTTTGGTTCCAGGCACAAAATCTTTTCCATTTTTCAGCATAAGATTTTCTAGTACTAGGCCTCCTTGCCTCTAAAATTATATCCATAGGTTTGCTGAGGGATGGTAAAGGAGAGATTAAGTAATTAGCCAGGCTGCAAGGTTCAGTGTTAAAAGCGGAGGGTACAAAATCTGGTTCACCTAATGAAACAGCAGGGAAGGAATCTGAGGCAGGTGCCATAGAGATAAACGTGACACTGCACAGGAGGGGGTACCAGTGTTGGCGCTGCCAGTCTGGAGCAATACAAATCATCCTTGGTTTGTCCTGTGATTTTTATTAGTACTTTGGAAAGCGGGGGGGATAAACTGATAGTTTTTCCAGCTGAAGGACAGGGCATCCAATTTCCAGGCTTGTTTGTGGGGAGTCCTTGTGCAAAATTTGTCCAATTGGGAGTTCTGGGGAGAGAGAAACAGGTCTACATCTGGGCTCCCCATTTGCTTTTCAAAATGTTGAAAATCCTTGGTTCCAGTTTCCACTTGTATGGATCCATGAGGTTTCTGCTTAGCCCGTCTGCCAGTGTATTTAATTTTCCTGGCAGGAATTGAGCTTGCAGGTGCACTTGGTAGCTCAAGCCTGTGTTCCACAATGCCATGGCTAGTCTGCAGAGGGGTTAAGAAAGTGTACCCCCCCCCACCTGCTTGCTTATGTAACACGTAACAGTGCTGTTTGTCCGTCTTTACCATTAGTTGTCCTAGAAGAATGTGGTCCTTGAAAGCTGTCAGAGCAGTCTGTACAGCTAACATTTATTTTTGATTAATACGCAGGTGCATTTAACTTGGGTTCCATTTGCCCTGAATGCACTTCCCTGCCAGGTGAGCCCCCCCATGCGTAGTCTGATGCGTCTGTTAGGGTTTGGATGGTAGGGGGTGGTGTGAAAGGTGGTCCCTTGTTTTGGTGGCAGGCCTCTGCCCACCAAAGTAACTATGCGTAGGCAAAGTATGAAAAGGAATCATTGTTACTAGGTCTTGAGAATGCTGACACCATAGGCCTTTTAGATACCACTGTAGTTTCTTCATATGCAGTCTTGCATATTGAATTAGAAGAATGCAGGAGGCCATGAACCCCAAGGGCTTGCAGTATTTGTCTTACAGATGGAAGGGTTTTTCTGGCCACTTGTTTGAAGTAGGTTTTCAAATGAATTTGTTTCTCTGGCATGAGGTAAGCCATTCAAGCTTGCTCCCAGCAATATAAAATTGTTGACATGGTAACAGGTGTGATTTCTTTTTGTTTATGGTGTACCCCAGACAAGTTAGAACCCTTTTTACAAGGGCCAGATGATTGAAAAGTATGTCCGGGCTTTCTGGCTGAATTAAACAATAGTCCAGGTATGGGTATATTTGAATATTTCTTCGCCTGCAAAATGCAATAACTGGAGCTAGGCACTTTGTGAATACCCTGGGCGCAGTAGATAAGGCAGAGCTGATTGGGATGTGCAGGTATGCTTCTTTTAAATCTAGTGTTGCCAACCAGGAGTCTTTGCCTAGCATAGGAAGTAATTGGTGAAGAGTCAGCATCTCGAATTTTGGAATCTCCAAAAAGGTGTTTAGAGTAGACCGGTCCAGGACAGGATGCCATGAATGGTCTTTTCTGGGTACCAGGAAAAGTCTAGAGTAGAAACTTTGTCCATTTTCCTCTTCTGGTGCCAACCCCCCCATGCTTAAGAAAGTACTTGTTTTTGGGTCTTTGCCACTGATTTGGGGGTAGGTCCGGCCACCCACTTGGTGTTGGCAACTTGTGGAAGTGAAATCTGTATCCCTTGGACACCATTTAAAACCCATTTATCCTGGGTAATGAGTTCCCAATTCTTTGCATGGAGAGCAATCTTTCCCACCAAAGGGGCAGTCAGTCGATAAGTGCTTGGAAATTTTAAAAGTCAATGACACAGTTTACCATAGCGCGGAGTCTTATTCCCAGACTTGGAAGTGGAGACCTCCCTATTGCTTAGTTCTGTGTGTCCCCTGGGACTGAAACCTGGGGTTTTTGCTGTGCCTTGGTTTGGCTTGAGAAGACCTGGAAGGGGCTGGAAAGGACCAATTCTTAGAGGGCCAGTGCCTACTAAATTTAGAAGTCTGAACTTGTAAAAAACCTTTAACAGTTTGCATAGATTTAGCTTTATCTTAGTCAGCCTTGTTGCCAAACAGGCAGTCCTGATTTAAAGGAGCATCCAACAATTTAGCTTTAACATGATCGGGCAAAGATTGCTCCTTAAGCCAAGCATGCCTTCTGAGCACAGACCCAGTAACAGCAGCCCTGCAAGAGGCCTCTAATGAATCAAAACCACATTGCAAAGTATGTTTTCCAACTTGTTCTGCAGAATGCATTAAAAATCCTGTAATTCTTTATTTTCCACAGAGTCAGGAACCATTTTCTGTTTAAGCAGTCCAATAACAAGTTGCCGATACTTGAGCATATGAAACTGGCAGTTTAAAGCCCTAACGGCCAAGGTTGCAAAAGTGTAAACCTTCTTACACCATCTATCCAGCGCCCTAGAGCCTCTATCAGAAGGGATAGGATTTTTAGTAGTAGAAGCCTCAATGCCATTGGGCCCCTGTGAAATAGTCTCTGGATCTGCAATAGGATTTTTGAAAAGGAACTTGTGGGACTCAGGGACTCTGTATCTGTCTGGTTTTCTGGGAGCAGGAGGCAGGGAATCAAGAGCCAAATTAGATTCTGAAAAAGCATCAACAATTTCCAGTACAGGAGGAATAGCTAAAGGCCTATGCTGAGGTATGAGAAGGAAATTCCCCAAGCCTCTTTTGAATTAGAAATGTGGAAATGCTACCTTACAGTATGCAAGGTTTCCCCAAAAGAAAAATCCTCAGGAGGGGAAGCAGAGGGAATGGAGTCCTCTGCATCAGAATCTTCATAAGTAGATAAGGGCAAATCCAGATCAGAAGAATCAGAAAAAACAGAATCCTGATCATAAGATTAATAATCAACTTCAGTCCTAGGCCTCTTAGAAGGGGGGGGAGGGTGGCAACCCCTGATAAGAGTTATTAGATCTTCAGCCATTCTTGGATTTTTAGGCCTAGAGGCCTGGAGCATGTGGCCTGGGCGTCTGTTTTTTAGACATGGATCAAGATTTAGGCCCAAATAAAGGAGGCGTTGGTTTAATATGCAAATCCGTAGGCCTGAATACACCCTCAGAAGCCGGT
Organism: Protopterus annectens; assembly: GCF_019279795.1. NCBI lineage: Eukaryota > Metazoa > Chordata > Ceratodontiformes > Protopteridae > Protopterus > Protopterus annectens. Next base: position 827,724,034 of record NC_056751.1, read on the forward strand.
GCTTGCACAGCAGCTCCGGACCCATCCAAGGTAGCGACACCCATGGGTTCCATAGTTAAAGCATCTCAAGGCATACCTGACTCTGAATGGGTCTCAGTAGAGGCCTGCGAATCAGACGTAGCGGGAATCAGGGGCTGCGAAAGCGCCTCACTGAGTACTGGCGACTGGCTTAGGAGAAGCGTCGTCAGTTTTGGATTTCAGCGGCCTGTCTCTATCTTAGCGTTTTTTCAGAATCCCGGTTGTCGGATGGCTAACCGACATTTCTGGATAATTAAATCGAGAACCGAAATATTTAGAGGCGAATGTACACAGATGGATAGTCCGCTGATTAAAGCACAAAACTGACAGCAAGGTACATCTTGGTTAAGGCCTAGGCAAGGAATAACAGTACGAATGAAAATCTTTATGAGGTACTTGCTTTCCACACGTAATGCAATTAACTTTTCCAGACATTGGTACGGAGTAAGAAAAAGTTTCCCCAATGCGGTACTTAGCTTTAGTTGAACACTTTGGTTCTGAAACTCGAAAACGAAAATTTCAGGAGTCGGCTGACCAGCACTTGCAAACTAATTCTGCTTCAGGCACTGCACGGCAAGTAAGACTGATATAATGGCATCGGCTGCATGTTTTATATCCTCGACGACCTGACGTCATGGAAGGGACAGAAACTGACGCAGGACCCAAGACTTTGTTAATTAGGCCGACTGAGGGCTACCTGCAAGCAGATAACCCAAACGTAATGACTGCAACAGTGAAACATGAAGATCAGCTGCATATAGTTTACAG
>NC_056751.1:827725319-827768594 GCF_019279795.1 Protopterus annectens
CAAATAGGTCTTGCATATGGAATTAGCAGAATGCAAAAGGTCATGAACCCCACGGCTTGCATGATTTTTCTTGCAGACAACTGAGTTTTTGTGGCCAGTAGTCTGAAGTAGGTTGTCAAACTGGTTTCTCTGGAGTGAGGAATGCCATCTGGTAAGTTGTGCTCAAGCTTGCTCCCAGGAATATAATCTGTTGGCAGGGTAATAGGTGTGATTTCTTCTTGTTGATGGTGTGCCCCAGTGAAGTTAGAAGTCTCTTTACAAATGCCAGGTGCTGTAACAAAGTCCTGACTCTGCTTGAATCAAGTAATCTTCCAAACATGGGTAAATTTCTTTCTCTGCCTGCAAAATGTGGCACTTAGTAAATACCCAGGGCGCAGTAAATAAGCCAAAGGGCAGTGCAGAAAACTGATAGTGCATGGAACCTGCCATGAAGAGTAGGAATTTTCTGCAGGATTCCCTTATTGGGATGTGCAGGTAAACCTTTTAAGTCTAGGGTTGCCAGCCAGGCATCCTTGGCTAGCATAGGAAGAAGCTGCTTAAGAGTTAGCATTTTGATTTTGGAACCACCTGAAAGGTGTTGAGAACAGAAAGGTCCAGGAAAGGATGCCAGGAGTTTTCTTTCCTGGGAAATAGGAACAGTCTTGCATACAAACCTTGTCCTCTTTGTTCTGCTGGAACAGGGTGAATAGCCCTGACACAGAGGAGAGAGAGAGAGAGAGCACTTGTTTTTGTGCCTCCGCCCACTGGTTTGGGGGAAGGTCTGGCCATCCACTTGGGGTTGGGGTGAGTGGAAGTGGAATCTGTATCCTAGGGAAACTGTTTACAGTCCATTTGTCTTTGGTAATGAGTTCCCATTTTTTTTGCATGCAGGGCGAGCTTTCCTCCTAAGGAAGCAAGTCTTGGTAGAGGTAAGGATAAGTCATTGTGCCATTTTTCCATAGGGGGTGGATTACTACTCCCCGCTTTAGAAGTGCCCCCACTGCTTATATCTGTGCATAGCCTGAGAATGAAGTCTTGGTGGTCTGCTGCACCTGGGTTTGGACTGACAAGGCCTGGAAGGGACTGCAAAGGACCAGTTCTTTAAAGGCCAATGCCTACTGAATCTAGGTAGCTGTACTTGTAAGAACTCAAACAGCTTGCATAGATTTAGTTTTTTCCTCCATCCTTTTGAGGACTTCTGCTCTGTTGCCAAAAAGGACTCTTGGTTTAAGGGTGCATCCAGTAATTTAGCTTTAACATGATCTGGCAAACTTTGCTCCTTAAGCCAAACATGCCTTCCAAGTACAGACCCAGTGACAGCAGCCCTACAAGATGCTTCTAAAGCATTAAAACCACACTGCAAAGTATGTTTACCTACTTCGTCAGCAGAATCCATTAACTCTTGTAAATCTGTGTTCAGCACAGTCAGGAATCAACATCATTTTCTGTTTAAGCCCATAATATGCTGCGGATTCTTAAACATACGAAACTGGCAATTTAAAGCCCTACTGGCCAAAGTGGCAGAAGAATATACCTTCTTACCCCATCTGTCTGAAGCTCTAGAATCCCTATCAGAAGGGGAAGGATTCTTGGCAGTAGTAGCCTTAATGCCTTTTGGTCCGTGGGAAATGGTCTCTGGATCCGCAGTAGGATTCTTGAAAAGGAATTTGAGAGTCAAGTACTCTAATACCAGTCAGGTTTCCTGGGAGCTGAAGGCAAAGTGTCTGGGGTAAGGCTGGATTCCAAGAAAACATCTACAATCTCCAGAACAGGAGGGACAGCTAGAGGCCTGTGTTGAGGCAGGTTTAAAAATTCCCCAAGTCTCTTTTTGGATTAAAATAGCCCTGACTTTCCAAGCAGAAATGCTCCCTAAGGGTATGCAAGGTTTCTAAGGAAAAATCTTCTGGAAGGGAAGCAGAGGGAATGGAATCTGCATTAGAATCCTCATAAGTAGATAAGGGTAAATCCTGGTAGTAAAAGATCAGATATCAGATTCTTGATCAGAAGAATCAGTAAGAAAATAAGTTCTAGGTCTCTTAGATGAGGAAGGCTGGCTTCCCCCAATTAAGGTAATAAGGTCTTCAGCCATTCTAATTTGTTTTTGAGGCATATAGGCCTGAGAATGCGCTTTAGTCTGTTTTCTAGGCTTAGTGCAAGCTTTAGGCATGAGGAATTCGGTATTTTTAGCTTGAAACTAAGTCTGTTTGATATAAAAATCAGTAGGCCAGAATACACCCTCAGAAGACCATGCCTGCACAGCGGCTACAGACCCATCCAAGATAGAGACATAGTACAGCTGTGTACCTACCATAAATGTAGATGTTAGAGTGCATTCAATGTTGCAGTCATTACACTTGGGTAGGCTACCTGCAGTCGGCCTGAATTCCAAAGTCCTGGCCCGGCGTCGGATGCTGTCACCTCTTCCCTGACGTCAGTGCGCCAGGGGTATAAGATGCAGCAGACGCCATTTTCTTCGTTTTTTCTTGCCCCACATGTCAGGTGCCCCCAAAAGGGTAGGCTAAAAATTTTGCAAATAAAAATGCATGCACTAACAAACATTACCTTCATCTAAAAGCAAATACACCACATAGGTTGTATAGGATAGAGAGGTACAGATAAGTCCCAGAAATGAAAGGGGGATGGTGGGGGGGTAACCTGAACTACAACAGTGAATACACTCTTAACATCTACATTTATGGTAGGTACACAGCTGTACTATGTTCATAGTGTTTCACTGTTGCAGTCATTACACTTGGGTTGAATCCCAAAGCTGAGGTAGGGCGGCTGGGTCTAAATAGGATTAGGAGTGGCTATGAGACCCTGCAGAACTGCAGTGGCAAAGCCTGCTCTGGATTTAGAGTAAAGAGGTAAGTGATAGTGCTTGGTAAAAGTGTGAACTGAACTCCAAGTTGCAGCCTCCAAAATTTCCTTGGTTGGTACTCTTCTGAGAAAAGCTGCTGGTGTGGCTGCTGCCCTGGTAGAATGTGGCCTAATATTCTTAGGCACTGATTTCCCATGCTGTGCATAGCAGAAACGAATGCAATGTCCTATCCATTTTGAAATAGTCTGCTTTGAAATAGCCTTTCCTTGTGATCCTGCAGCGTATGCCACAAAAAGCTGCTCGGTTTTTCTTATAGGTTCATAGGTTCATAGGTTCATACTAGGCTATCTGCCCGAGGGCATTTACAAGCCTAGCCCATCGTTTTGTGGCTTAGGCCACCCCTTTAGTATGGGGAACTATACCCATTATTTTTCTGTGCCTCTGTCGAGCAGTGACACTGAGGTAATCCCTGGGGTATATCTGCGATCTCCCATCCATTGGTCAAGATTTCTCTTGAACAGGGCCAGCGAGGTGCTCTGCCTCACATGTACCGGGATTTTGTTCCACAGCATAGGGAGTCTTTGGGTGATGAATCTATCCCTCCAGCACGCCCCTATTAATAGCCGTGTCAAGGTTTAAGTCTCCTCTTGTGGCTCTGATGGATCTAGATTTTTGAGGTGAAGCATATTCATCAAATCTGGGTTTGACATGGCCTTGTATGTTAGGCAAAGGTCACCTCTGAGCAAAGGTAAGCTGAATAGAGCTGGAGTTCTTTCAGTCTGGCAGCATAGGACAGATTTTTGAGACCCTTTATCCTTTTGGTGAGGAACTTTGTGGCCTCCAGCTGCTGCAAGTGTCGGGTCAGATACATTCGAATGGGGCATTGTACTCAATCATTGGTCTGATGAGTGATGAGTAAAGGAGACTATGACCTCCCTTGATCTAGATGAGAATCCTTCATGATAAGGTGGGCAATGTAGAAGGTCTTCCTAACTACTTTAGCTACATGGGTGTCAATGACAGACTACTATCAACCTGGGTCCCCAGGTCCTGATAACTTCTTCTGTGCTCAGTGGATTGCCACCTATTTGGTAGCTAGGGGTAACCTTGTTTTCCCGGCGGGTATGACTATGCATTTTTGGCATTTAACTTTAGGCGGCTCTGCACCAGTTATCCGTTTCTGTGAGACCCTTCTGAAGGATATCTGTGTCAGATGTGTTTTCTACTATGGCCAGTTTGCAGTCATCTGCAAACTTTGTCAGCTATAACCCTCCTGTGTTTGCTTGTACTTGGAAAAGTAGATGCCAAACAAGAGGGCCCAGGACTGAGCCCTGTGGGACACCACTTGTGACAGGCTTTGAGTCTGACATGGCGCCAGCAGCTCTGACCCTGTGGGTTCTGTCACTCAGCCAGTTTGCAACCCATCTTGTGATGTATGGGTTGAATTTAAGCTGATGAGTTTTTCAATGATACCCAATGGGGTATTGTATCAAGGCCTTAGCCAGATCGAGGTAGGCTGTATGGACTGCCTTTCCCTCATCAATGGCTTTGGTGACTGTTTCAAAAAGTCAACCAAGTTTAAAAGGCATGATCTGCCTTTGACAAAGCCAAACTGGGTTGGATCCAAAGTCTGCAAATTCCCTATGTCTTTATTTATGAGGTCCATTATGATCCTCTCCATGGCTTTGCAGATAAGGCTTGTCAAGCTAATGGGCCGGTAATTTCCAGGGTCGGTGGAGGCACCGCCTTTGTGAAGTGGTACCACAGTTGCAGTCGCCACTCCTGGAGTGCAATGTATCCAGAGGTAAGACTTTGATTAAACAGCTGTCCTAGCTGTGGGTTTAATTCCTCATTGAGTTCATGGAGCACACAGCCGGGGACACCATCAGGTCCCATGGATGCTGTGTTTTTTGCTTTGGAGAGAGCAGTTCTCACTTGGGCGCTGGAGATGTTTCTGAAAGCTTTTGTTTTGTCCAAGTAGAAGCGTAGCTGTCTGTTTATGTCAGAGTACAGAAATCTCTCCCCTTCACTCTGGGGATTTGGATAAAAAGTTGGCAAATAAATGGCTTGGTTAAGAGCCACACTGGACACTACCTTTGGCATAAATGTTGGGTTTGTCCTTAGAGAAACCTTGTCCGGATGAAAAATGATAAAAGGTTCCACTGCCATTAATGCCTGTAAATGAGACTCTTCTTGCTGAAGTTATTGCTAGGAGCAGAGCAGTTTTCCATAAGAATTTTATCCCCACTGTATTAGCTGGCTCAAAAGGAGGCAGTGTGAGCTTTTCCAAGACAAAGTTGAGGTCCCATGTAGGTATCGGTGCTCTACTTGGGGGTCTTATGTTTTTTGCCCCTCTGAGGTCTTAGCAGTGGATGAGAGAGGATAAGAGAAAATAGGATGATCCGTATTGTAATGAGCTGAAATGGCAGAGGCATGGATCTTAATTGATGAGAAGGATAGGCCTTTGTCCAGCAAATCAGTTAGGTATTGTAAAATCTGAGGAATATCTGGAACAAGCGGTTCAAGTCCTTGTGCCTGGTTCCAAGCACAGAATCTCTTCCATTTTTCTGCATAAGATTTCCAGGTGCTGGGCCTCCTGGCTTCCAAAATGACATCCATAACTGCTTTAGTGAGAGGTGTGTTCTGAGTGGTTATATTCTTTGCCATGCAGCCAGATTTAAGGTTCTGAGTTGGCTGTGCAGGATCTGATTGTTTTGCTGGGTCAGAAGATGAGGAATTTGAGGTAAAGTCCAGGCTGGCCCTTGAGACAAGCTCTTTAGGATTGGGTACCAGTGCCCCCTTGCTTATGTACCACGACTGTTGTGTTGTCCGTCTTTAGCAATAGTTGTCCCGAATGTAGTAGATCCTTGAAGGCCGTCAGGGCATTCTGTACAGCTAGCATCTCTTTTTGATTGATATGAAGATGCATTTGGTCTGTGGGCCACGTGCCCTGTATACATTTTCCCGCCACGTGAGCCCCCCAGGCATAATTCGAAGCATCTGTCAGTGACTGCCTGGCTGTGGGTAAAGTGAAAGGCTGTCCCTTGTTGTGGTGACAGGCCATTGCCCACCATCGAAATTCTTTTTGCAGGCAGGGAATGAGTAATAAGAAGTTATGTACTCACCATAACGTTCCATCTGAGTAGGTAGTTTTGTCTGCAACCTGTGGGTCTTGGATCAGATATCGGATCCGAGCCGGCAACTTGTTTCAAGCTAATGGATCCGAGCTCCTAGCTCCTCCCTTCACCCATAATCCCCTGCTAACCCTCCATGACCTCAGATCGAGTTTGCCCCACAATATATGCCCAACAAAATGATATCCAACTACCAGTAGATCCGAAGAAGGCAAAGGGAAGGAGGGGGGGATGGTTGCAGACAAATGAAACTACCTACTCAGATGGAACGTTATGGTGAGTACATAACTTCTTAATCTGAAGTAGGAAGTTCATTTGTCAGCAACCTGTGGGACAGAGTCCCCAGCTACCTGCACCTTGGGTGGCCATCATGGAAGGATATTACGAAGCACTGCAGAGCCAAAGGATGCTCTCCCTCTAGAAAGCACGTCTAGTTTGTAGTGGTTAATAAAGGTATGAGATGAAACCCAAGTGGCTGCAGAACAAATATCATCCAATGGAACTCTGGACCTGAAGGCCGCAGAGGTAGAAATGGAGCGGGTGGAATGAGCACGAACTCCTTCGGGTGCGGGTCTACTCGAGGCTTGATACGCCAATAGGATACATTGAGAAATCCAGCGTGATAAAGATACTTTTGAGATAGCTTTCCCCAAGTTAAATTTGGCAAAGGAAATGAACAGCTGGTCGGATTGTCTATGGCCAGCTGTCCTAGGAGTATAAAAGAGAAGCTGCCTATGAACATCTAATGAGTGCAGCTTGTACTCTCCCTTATTCTGATATTTAGGGAAGAAGACCGGTAAATTTATGGATTGATTTATGTTGGATTCCGATGCTACTTTGGGAAGAAAGGAGGGATTGATCCTGAGGTACACTATCTGGGTGAAAGATCAGGTAAGGAGGCTTCACCGAGAGAGCTTGAAGCTCCGACACTCTTTTTGCTGAAGTGATGGCTACAAGGAATGCTGTTTTCCATGACAAGAATTTGAGATCTACTGAAGCAGCGGGTTCAAAGGGTGGAGCAGTCAAGGCTTGAAGAACTAGTGTAAGATCCCAGGGTGGCACGGCTTCCTTTACAGGGGGTCTAAGCAAAAAGGTGCCCTTGAGAAAGGTTTTACACAATTTGGCCGACATCAAAGGCCACTTCTTCCCTAAATATCAGAATAAGGGAGAGTACAAGCTGCATGGTAATGTGATATGGCTGCCAATTGCACTTTGACAGTTGAACAACTAGCGCCTTCCTGAAAGAGTTCAGTTAGGAAGTCTAACATGGATGGATGAGGAGCCATAAAGGGATCTAGATCATGATGCTCCACCCAGATGGAAAAACGTTTCCATTTCCTGCGATACACTTTCCTGGTGGAGGGCTTATGCGCTGCCACGAGGATGGCTTTGACTGGTGAAGAGATACCGGGAGTCCTAACTAGGAGTGGAACTGGAGCAACCAAGCTGTCAGTTTCAGATTATCCAGGTTTGGGGTCGGTAAGTTCGACGGATGGGAGATGAGATCCGGAGTGGGATCTAGAATCCAAGGGTGATTCACAAGGTGAGACCACAGGTAAGGGAACCAAATTTGCCGAGGCCAGAATGGGGCAATGAGGATCATCCTGCTCCCCAACCGTGAGGCTTTCTGTAAAAGTTGTAGCTTTAGTGGTAAAGGAGGATAGGCATAGAGTAGACCGGGTGGCCAAGCATGCACCAGAGCGTCTCTTGGGGTTTCCCCTGGAGGGGGGATTAGAGCGAATAAATTGCCGCATTTGGTGTTTGAGAGAGACGCAAAAAGATCGCAGCAGGGTTGCCCCCATATTGCGAATATCTGCTTCGCTACTAGTGGAATGAGAGACCACTCGTACGGGGTAAGAAGGGTGCGACTGAGCTTGTCCGCTAGGATGTTGGTCCTCCCTGGAATGTGCATTGCAATCAGAAAGCGGTTGGAGGAGATCACCCATTCCCACACTCTCATGGCTTCGCGGCATAGAGGGTAAGATCTGGTTCCCCTGTTTGTTGATGTACCAGACCACCGACATGTTGTCCGACTGAATTGCAATCGTTCCTATGGGGAGGAGGTCCTGAAGTGCTTGCAACGCAAACAGCACTGCTCTCATCTCCAGAACGTTGATATGCAGGGAGGTCTCTGTATCGTTCCACGTGCCTTGGACTGTCCTGCCCGAATAATGCCCCCCCACCCCACCCGAGACGGGAAGCGTCCGTGGTCACCGTGGCGAGAGGGGGAGAGGTGCAGAAGAAGGGACGGCCCGTATGGAGGTTCGAGGCTTGGAGCTACCATAGTAGCGCCCTCCTGCAAGCCTTGCTGATAGCAATGGGATGGTGTAGAGGAAGGTATAGAAAAGACCATTGCACTAGAAGAGTCCATTGCAGTACCCGCATGTTCAAACGGGCGCATGGAAGGAGCGTAATCGCTGCCGCCATGGAGCCTAGAGCCCTCAGGATCAATTCCGCTGGTGAAGTCTCTGATTGGAGGATAGCCAGCACATGGAGTTGTAAGCTCCGGATTCTCTCGGGAGTTAGGAAGGCTCGCAACTCTCTGGTGTCTATTCTGGCACCTATGAATTCTATGACCTGCGTTGGAGCCAGAAGAGATTTATCAACATTGATAGTAATGCCTAACTGTGGGGCTAGACAGAGAAAGAAGTCTCTGGCTGAGCAAAGTAGATGCCTTGTTGGTGCAGTCAGGAGCCAGTCGTCCAGGTACGGAAAGACCTGTATTTCCCTGGAGTCTCAGGTGGGCCACAATCACTGCTAATACCTTGGTGAACACCCTGGGGGCTGTGGCGAGGCCAAAGGGAAGGACCCTGAACTGGTAGTGACTGGCCCCCAGCCGGAAGCGAAGGAACCTCCTGGATCGTCTGTCCATTAAAATGTGGTAGTACGCATCCTTGAGGTCTATGGAGCACATCCAATCGTTCTCCCTTAAAAGGGGGAGAATAGATTGAAGAGTGACCATTCGGAATTTTTCTTTGGTTACTGACAGGTTCAAGCGGGAAAGGTCTAGGATCGATCTCAAGTCCCCTGTCTTTTTTGGCACCAAGAAGAACCTGGAGTAGAACCTTAATCAGAGCTGGTCTTGGGGGGACGGGCTGGATGGCTCTTTCTTAGCAGCTGCTGAATTTCTGCAGCTGCGGCCTCCCTCTGATCGGGTGGTACATCGGGGAGGTTCTTGGATTTGGTGACATGGAGTAACGGTATTTTGTACCCTCTGGATATAATGCGAAGCAACCAGCGGTCTGTCGTGATGGACTCCCATGCCGCTAGGTGTTTCGAGAAGCGCCCCCCGACTGCCTCCAAAGTGGAGCAGCCGGGCAACCCCTCAGGGCTGCTGTGCGGGCCGTTCAGAGAAAGGTTCTCTGGACCCAAAGTTTCTCGGAGCCTCTCAGCCCCTGGGGCGGCGTCCTCCCTGTCCTCCTCTGCCACGGTAGGACTGGTTGTCCGGAGCGGGTTGGGAATGTTGTGACTTTCAGAACCACATCTTCTTCTGACCCTTTTGGTTCCTCGAAAAGGACCGCTGGGGAACAGAGAAGCGGACTCAGACGGCAGACATCATCTTCCCGTCCTTCTTGCTCTGGACAAGTGTCTCGCGAACTGTTTTGCCAAACAGGGCAGAACCATCGAAAGGGGCGTTCGCAAAGGACGCTTTAAAGGGCTCCGCAAAGTCACAATGACGGAGCCAGGCCGGACGTCTCATGACTAGGCCTGCTCCGCTAGCCCTAGCGGCTCCCTCTGTGGCGTGGGACAATAGCCGCATAGAGGTGTTTTGAAATTGATCTCAGAGTGGCCATTCGGGTGGAGTAATATTGCTCGTCATCCTCAGACATGGACTCAGGGGGGGGATGCAGCGTATTCTTTGATAAGATCCCGCTGCATCCTGATGACATGTGCCATATAGTTCAGAGACCTTACAGAGAAGGTCGCTGAACAAAAAACTTGCTTCCCTAAGCGGTCCAAGCGGGACTCTGCTCGGTGGATGGACTGAGGGGCTCTCCTGAGCCAATTCCCTCTTCGTGGCTGCCACCGTCAACATGGCATCTACGGGGGGCCCCTTACTACAATCTGATCGGTCTGAGGAGGGGCTAAGTATTTTATCCGGGCGTTTCGGTATTGGCTCCACGGTGTCTGGATCCTTCCACGCCCTGGTGGTAATGAGGTCCACCAGGGGGTCGGCCGGAGGGGACACCCAAGGGGTAGACGGGCCTGCCTCGAATGCCTCCAAAAACACAGACTCGTCAGAGGAAGACTTGGGGGCAGACCACCCGCCTCTGATACTCAGCATCTCCATGATGTCTCCAAAGGAGACATCCTCAGGGGGGCGATCTTGGGGAGCCTTCCCCTTCCTCCAAGTCCGTGTCTTCGGTTAAGGACTCAGAGGAGTCCACGTGCCTCCTTTTGCACTTATGCTTGCGGGGCACTTCCTCGGGGGGGCTGTCCGAGGAGGCCTCACCAGCAACATCTTGTTCCAATGGAACCATCTGTAACATCGAAGCAGGCTGTCCCTATGGCCGGGTGATGGAAGCCTGGCCCAGCAGAGAGGGAGTGCAGGGAGGAGCCAATACAAGGACCGGGGGTCCGGATGCTCTGAGCCCTCTCCACATCGAAGGCCGAGGGAGAGCCACTCTCTATTGGATCCGAAAGTTGGCTCCCACTCGGATCTGATGAAGGGATTGGAGCCAGCACCGAGACCATCGGATCCGAAGGACCAGTGCGCTCCGACCTGGACGGAGCCGAAGGCACACTGAATCCCCCGGATCTGAAGCTCGGGCCACGGCTCCGAGAGGTCGGATCCGACAGGCACAAAGGCAGGGTTGGATCCCAAGTACCAAGTACTGTCGGCGCCAACCCACCCCCGGCTCCAACGCTACTCGGCTCCAAACCCGGATAGCGGGTCAGAGAAGGAGCAATAGGATGGAAAAAGGGTGTCGAGCTCTCCCCCAGAGGGGGGGGGGGGGAGGAGGCAAGAGCACTCCCATCTGCAGCTGGGCCTGGATGAACCTTCGCATCATCCGGTCCAAGTCTGCATTGGACATACTAAAAGTAGATCTCGAAGAGGTCACAGAGGCAGGCCTGGAATGCCGCCTCGATGACCTTGACGGAGATTGGGTCTCCTCCTCTGGCCCCGGGGAGAAGCAAGGGGATCGGAGCCGAGGAGTAGGAGACCTAGAAGCAGTGGAGGGAGAAGCCCGCTTAGTTGGCGGGGCCGAAACTGAGGTCTCAGCCCGCCGCTTGTGGTGCTTCTCCCTCCGTTTCTCCCTCCTGGCCTCCCTGTCCTCCGACACTTTAGCGGGAGTTTGAGTCCCGGACGGAGGAAGGGGGGGCAGGAGTGGCAGCAACCACAGGCTGTGGTGGAGCCACGGGAGCAGCGGAGGCCGAAGCTGAGTCTGGGGGTAAAAGTCCCGCTAAGACCAGCTTTGACCTCCGCTCTTTCTGTGCCCTGGGGTTGAACGCTGCACAGATGGTACAGCCTGAGGTAAGGTGTTCAACCCCAAGGCACCGAACGCACAGAGTGTGGCCATCAGCCGGGGAGAGCTTATGGCCACACTCGGTACATTCAGAAAAGATGGCTTTTGGGGCCTCAGCCGTACTTAAAAGAAAGATAACTACACAAACACACAGGCCCCAAAAAACACAACACACACACACTAACGACCAGCGAAGGGAGGGCAAAACTAATTAAAGTAAATATACTAAAGGTACCTAACACTTGCACACTTTTTATTGTTTAAATAAAAGGAAAATTTAAACAGAAAAACACAGTTAGTTACTACTTAGCTGATGAGCTCAAGGGAATCCAGCTATCCACAAGCGCGGCAAACTAGATCTGAGGTCATGGAGGGTTAGCAGGGGATTATGGGTGAAGGGAGGAGCTAGGAGTTCAGATCCATTAGCTTGAAACAAGTTGCCGGCTCGGATCAGATATCGGATCCAAGACCCACAGGTTGCTGACAAATGAACTTCCTACTTCAGATTTATTGTTTCCAGGCTGTGGCAATGTTGAGTCCAAACGATACCATTGTAGCTTCCTCATATGCAGTCTTGCATATGGAATTAGCGGATGCAGGATGCCATGATGCCCAAAGCCTGCAGAATTTTTCTTGCAGGTAGCTGGGTCTTTGTTGCCATCATTTGAAACTAATGAGTCAGTTGCCTTTGTCTGGCGTGAGATAAGCCATCTGGGTAGTTGTATTTAAGCTTGCACCCAGGAATATTATCTCGAGGGCACTAGTTTTGATTTCTTTTCGTTTACTGTGTACCCTAGGCAAATTAGTAATCTTTTTACAAACGCCAGATGCTTTAGTAGAATGTCCTTGTTCTCTGCTTGAATAAAGCAGTCGTCCAAGTAGAGATATATTTGAATTCTTTTGTCTGCAAAATGCAATTACTGGTGCCAGGCATTTTGTGAAGACCCTGGATGCAGTAGATAAGCCAAAGGGCAATGCAGAGAATTGGTAATGCATTGATCCAGCTATGAATCTGAGGTATCTTCTGCAAGATTGTCTGATTGGGACATGCTCTTTGAGGTCCAGATTAACTAGCCAAGCCTTCTTGCCCAGCATGGGTAGAAGTTGCTGTAGTGTCAACATTTTGAATTTTGGAACGTCCAGGAAAGTATTTAGAATAGACAGGTCCAGTATTGGTCTTCAAGCTTTGTCCTTTCTGGGTACCAAGAAAAGTCTTGAGTAAAATCCTTGCCCCTGCTCTTGTTGCGGTACTTTTTGAATAGCCCTCATGTCCATGAGAGCAGAAATTTGTTTTTGTGCCTCTGCCCACTGATTGTGTGGCAGTTCTGGCATACCTTTGACCTTTGGAAGGGTGTGAAAGTGGAATCTGTAACCTTGAGAAACAATATTCAGCATCCATTTGTCTTGGGTGATCATGTGCCAAGTTTGTGAGAAAAGTGCTAGTTTTCACCCTAAGGGTGCTGCCAAAAGTTAAGTGCTTGGCATTGGTAGAGGAAAGTCATTGGGACCGTTTCCTATAAGGTTGTGATTTATCTTCTCCGCCTTTGGGGGCTGAAGCACCCCATTGTTTAAGTCTGTATGAGCCTTGGGGTTGAGATCTGCCTCTTGGGTGTCTATCTGCCTCTGTGGTCTGACACTGGAAAGGACCAATTTTTAGAAGGCCAGTTCCTGCTAAATCTAAGTGGCTGAACCTGTAAGAAATCCTTTACTGTCTGCACTGATTTCGCTTTATCCTCCATTTTCTTTAACACCTCTTCTGCCTTAACACCAAACAAAGTGTCATGCTGTAATGGAGCATCCAATAATTTTGCTTTAACATGATCAGGTAAACACTGTTCTTTTAAGCAAGCATGCCTTCGAATGACAACCTGTAACTGCGGCTCTGCAAGAAGCCTCTAATGAATCAAAAACCACATTGCAAAGTATGCTTTCCCACTTGTTCAGCTGCATGCAATAAATCCTGCATTTCCTGAATATTTTCAGGACATTCTGAGCTTGTAAGCATTTTCTGTTTTAGCAGACATTAGGTATTGTTGATATTTAAGCATGTGAAACTGGCAGTTTAAAGCCCTTACAGCTAAAGTAGCAGAGGTGTAAACTTTTTCCCCCCATCTGTCCAGTGCTCTAGAATCCCTATCAGAGGGAACAGGGTTTTTTGCAGTGGAAGCCTTGACCCCTTTGGGACCCTGAGAAATTGTTTCTGGGTCAGCAGCAGGGTTTTTATAAAGAAATTTATGAGAATCTGGGACCCTGTAGTACCTATCTGGCTTAACTGGTGCAGGGGGTAAAGAATCAGGAGACAAACTGGATTCAGAAAATACAATATCTAGTACAAGGGGGATAGCAAGGGGCCCGTGCTGAAGCAGTGAAAGAAAATCTGAGCCTTTTCTTGGATTCTGAATAATCCTGGCTCTCCCAATGGAAATGCTACCTCATGGTGTGCAAGGTTTCCCCAAAAGAGTAATCCTCAGGAGGAGAGGCTGAAGAGATAGATTCTTCATCGTCAGAGTCATCATAGGGAGGAAGAGAATACCCCTGTTCTGAAGAGGAATCAGAAGAAATAGAAAGCTGGTCAGAGGAGTCCGTCAGTGTCTTGCCTAAGCCTTTTATCAGGAGGGGGACGGGAACCCCTGATCAAAGTAATTAGGTCCTCTGCCATTTTAAGCATCTGTTTCTTTGGCATGGATGACTGTCCAGGAGAATGATGTACTTGTTTCCTTGTCTTTAAAGGTGTTTTAGACTTTGCCTTAGCTGCTGAAGTGGTCTTGATAGTAGTGTAGGTCTGAAAACACCCTCAGAAGCAGATGCTTGCTCAGCGGCTCTGGACCCATCTGAAGGAATAGTTTCCGTAGGCCCAATACCTTGAGTTTCCAGAGGCCTAGTTGTCTCCACGTGGGAGTCAAGAGGCGGCCTGTGGCTCTGAGGTAGCGGGTGTCAGGGGCTGCAAAAGCACCTCACTGAGAACCGGCGACTGGCCTAGAAGAGGCTTCGTAGTCGGTTTTGGGCCTCTGATGCCTGTCCTTTTCTTTGTCCTTGTGCTTTTTATGAACTCCTGTCAGTTGTTCGAACGGCATTATATAGTTAAACCTTCGGCCAAATCACTGTATAGCAAAATCGAACAGACGCTTCATAGTGCGTTGGTTGAATCTAGCACAAAACCGACAACTAGCAACGTCGTGGTCAGGGCCCAGGCAAGGAATACAGCAAGAATGAAAATCCTTGAGAGGTATTTGCTTCCCACAAGAAATACAATTATTAAACTTACTGACATCGGTCTGGAGCAAGAAAAAGTTTCCCCAACTGGGTACTTAGCTTTATTGAAGACTTCAGATCTGAAATTCAATTTCAAAAATATCAGGAGTCTGCCGACCGGCACTAGCAAACTGCTTTTGCTTCGGGCACCGCGCAGCAAGAAAGACTGGAGAAAATTGCATCTGCTGCATCTTTTATACCCCTGGCGCACTGACGTCAGGGAAGAGGCAACAGACGCCGGACCAGGACTTTGGAATTCAGGCCGACTGCGGGTAGCCTGCCAGAAGGATAACCCAAGTGTAATGACTGCAACAGTGAAACACTATGAACATCTGCAGGTTCCATACTCTAAGCATTTTGCGGCATACCAGACTCTGAATGGGTCTCAGTAGAGGCTTGCAAATCTGTAGTAGCAGGTATCAGGGGCTGCGAAAGGGTCTCACTGAGTACTGGCAGACTGGCAACTAGCTTATCTGATGCATCGGCAGTTTTGGACCTATGTGGTCTGTCTATCCTTACGTTTTTTTCAGATCGGTAGTCGGATGGGCATAATGAAGCCATTTCAGAGTTCAGAGATCGAGAACCAAAGTATTTTGCTACAAAAACAGCCCAACGAACAGTTTGGGCGTTTAACAAGGCACAAAACCAACAGCGAAGGACATGGTCAGGGCCTAAACAGGTGACAGTAAGAATGAAAATCTCTATGAGGCATTTGCTTTCTACAGGCAAGACAATTGTTAATTTTTTCTGACATCGGTTAGAGCAAGAAAAAAAGGATCCCCAACGAGGTACTTATCTTTTTGAAGACTTCAGGTCTGAATCTCAAAAACTAAAATTTCAGGAGTCTGCTTTGGGCACCGCACGGCAAGAAAGACTGATGTAATGGCATCGGCTGCATGTTTTACACCCCTGACAACCCAACGTCATGGAAGAAGCGATAGCATCCAAAGCACAAATCTGAAGACACTGGTATTCAGGCCGGATGAGAGCTACTTGCAGGCAGATAACCCAAATGTGATGGTTGCAACAGTGAAACACGAAGAGTATCTGCACCTGATTGAGTGCCTGGTAACCTGGGAGGCAAGGGCCAGAAAGGAAGTCAGTGAAGCTTTGGAAGCACAGTCAGGAATATCTGCCAATCACTTGGTGTTTTTTTCCAGGAGAGAAAACATACTTAAGACATGTGAGTTTGGTAATTAGTGTCTCTGAAAGACAAGGTAGCAGAGGTGCAAATTTTCTTACCAGAAGTTCCACAGTTTTGTAGTCTGTCAGCAAGGAGCATGGTGGTTGTGGGTAAGAGCTTAGAAGCCTTGTCTGCAGAGATGAAGATAGTGGCTGGATCTGCAGGAGAGCACTTAAGGTGTTTGGCAGTGTCAGGAACTTTATAAAGTCTTTCCGGCCTGTGAGGGGCAGGAGGTTGAGAGTCTGGATTTAAGAATGCTGAGAAGGCATTCAGTAATGAAGGCAGGATTGGAGGTGCGGCTGACGAGCTTGGGAATCCATCTGAATGAGGTCGTATCTTTTTTGGACCTCAGTCATTTCAGAGGATTCTCACTTGAAATTTATCTTTCATCTTAGAGATTGCTTCTGAAAAGGTTAGATCCTCAGCTGGGGAGTCAGGATTTCTGGGGATCCACACCCCATGGGGGAAGAGATTAGGAATGAATGATGGTGATTCTTCAGAGGAAGCTCTTCCTCTTCCCTAAGAGTTGGGTCTGTGGGTTGAGGCCTACGGCTCAACAGAGGAGGGGGGATGCTAGCACTCCCTGTAGAAAGCCGTAGGGCCATGAAGTCATTGAAAAAACTGACAAAGCCTGCCAGTCAGGCATGCTTTCAGAAGGGCAAGAGATGTACTCTCCTTTCTTCTTAAGGGACTTAGCTGGCATCTGGAGGGGAAAACGCCATGGTTCTGTAAACTGTAAAGGACCGGAGGGATCCGGACATGTAGAAATCATTGGTTTCCCCCCAAAGATGGATGTTAAGGCCTCTATGGACGTGCAGTCCGCCTGAGTTTGTGCAGCTTCTGTGGAGGTACCCACTACATCCGAAACTGCATAACCAGTTTCCTGTAACAGGCAGATATTGGCCACAGGCTGAAGATCAGGAGGGAGATGTGCAGCGGTGGTAGGCCATATGGTCTCGGCGTTATTTTTCGGCATTTCCGAAGGTACAGATGAAGCTGCCATCCTCAACGTAATCTGCTTTAACCTCTGATTTTCTAAGTACAACTTAAGCGCATGCAAATGACTACGCAAGGTTTTGGGCACAAATGCATGGCAAATAGAGCAGGCCTTGTGGTCGTGCAACCGACCCAAGCAGAGAAGGCACTGGTTGTGTGCGTTCTAATGACGAATCTGTTGGCCGCACTTGCATTCGTCTTTCTGGATGACATGAACAGGCAATATTTTAAGTAACAGGACTGAAATGTTCCCGAACGGGGTACTTTTCTGATTTTTCGAATGCAACAGCAAGAGCCTGAACACCTGCCATACGACTGGCGGGTGAAGTTGTTAGGACTGGTGCGTGCAGACGTCCCTTTTATAGCTCATGTTCCTACAGCCATGTCAAAGGTCCTACTCACCATATAGGGACTGAAAACTTTTGCATACTGGCCACACGTACGCAAAGCAAGAGGAATAAACCCACATATAAAATACTACAACACTGGAATAGGACATTTCCCGAAAATCTTGGTTTTGTCTAGATAAAACCTAGGCTGTCTGTGTATGTCTGAAGTGTACAGAACTTTTTCTGCAGAAGTTTAGGGAGAAGGAAAAATGTGGGAAAGTGAAACACTGCTTGGTGATAACTCTACCGCCTTAGGCATAAGGGGGGGGGGGGTGCAGAAAGAAACCATGTCCTTATGGAAAACTAGGAAAGGGGGGGGGGGGGAGTCATATGAGCCTGCAATTCCAAAATCCTTCTGGCAGACATGATTGTCAGAAGATGGTTTTCCAGGAGCAAAATTTCAGAGGCGCAGAAGCTGCTGGGTCAAATGGAGCCCAAATCAGTTTTCCCAAGACAAAGTTAAAATCCCAGGGAGATGGGGCTAGTCTCCTGGGGGTCTCATGTGAAAGACTCTTCAGGAATTGTTTGACCTCAAATCTGAAAGTCAAGGGAGGCGAGAGAGGCAGAGACAAGCAGAGATGGCGGACATGTGCACTTTAACAGAAGAAAGTTAGTCCAGCATCCAGCAACTCACAGGTATGATAGGACTGTGGGGACATCCACAGATAGTGGGTCCATACTACAAGAGACACCATAATGAAGATACTATCCATTTGGATAAGATTTCCTTATGTTCGGTTTCCAAGCCTTCTGCATTACACTAAGCACATCCTCCAAAAAGGTCTAAAAGGAATTAAGGTCCCATCATCCACAGTGTCATTTGCAGAGTTAAGTGCGGGGTGAATAACAGTGCCCTTATGTTGAGCGAGTAGGTCCACTCTGTGGGGTAACTTGCAGTTATTACACTTGGCTAAATGGAGTAAGGGGAGCTAATGCTATCTTGGACAAAAGGAGTTCACCAACAAGAGTATGTCTGTCGAATCGTCAGGACTCTTGGGATGAGAGGGGCAGGGAACGCAATGCATTTAGAAGATACGTCTCCATAAAAAGCAGAAGGCCCCCACCTTACGGACCACAGGGTGTGGATCTCTGGCACAAAACCTATAAGTTAAGTTTAAGGGGGAAGCAGAGAGATCCACTTGGGGAATACCCCACTGACGGACAATTTCAAAACATCCATGTGAAGCATCCATTCATGAGGGATGTGTTCCGAACCTGCTGAGAATTTCTGCCAAAACATTCCTGTTTGAGGGAATGTATACTGCCTGAAGGGGTGTTGACAATTTGACTGTCAGCTCCTATAACTGAAAAGCCAAGTCTACACAGGAGATGAGACCTGGTCCCCCTACAGTTTGTTTACATGCCAAAGCACTGTCATGTTGTCTATCAGAACTTTTAAGGGCCCTGGGGTGAGGAGACTGAAAGAACTAAGTGTCAACAGTAGTGCTTACATTTCTATCATGTTGATGTGATCTTTTTACTGGAAGAGTGACCAAGTGCCTTGTGCTTTTGTGGCACCAAAGACTGCTCCCCAGCCTTCGTCTGAAGTGTCTGCATAAGTTTCCTGTACTGGAGGAAGAGGATGTAGTGGGAAGCCTAGATTGGTAGAGAGTTGTTGAATCAACAAATTTACTTTTCAATATGAACTCCAGCGGTTGTGCATGCAGAGTCCACACTGATTTCAGGTGCCATTGCCATTTCCTTGTGCATTTTTGACAGAGGGAGCACAGAGAAGGTGAAAGCCATGAAGCCTAGGGTCCAGAGAAAGGTCCTGGCTGAAATGTGGGACAGAGCAATGAGACTGAAAGAAGGCAGTGAGCTCCTGGGCAAGGAAGGAAACCCTTCATGAAGTCTGTTTGAATCCTGCATACCAGGGAAATCTGGTCCTGTGCTGGGGTGAGGGCTGATTTGGGGTAATTTATAGTGGATACCAGAGAAAGGACGCAGATGGAATAGTCGAGGTCCTGTTGTAGCACCTCTGGACTGTCTTGTTTGGAAAACATTGTCCTAATATGGGAAGATTTGAATACCCTGCAGTATGCAGAATGCCACCACTGGTGCTAAGCACTTTGAAAACATCCTTGAGGCGGTAGCAAGTCCAACGGGCAAAGCAGAAAAATTATTCACAGGTTACAAATCTTAAGACATTTCCTATAGCTCGGGTCAACAGATATATGAAGATAGGCATGTTTTCTATTTCGAGGCTATAAAGGCTTTAAGCAAGAGCAGGGAAAATGAGGCCCAAGGGTAAGCATTCTGGAAGAAGAAAAAAAAAAAAAACACAGAAGTTAATTCTTACCATAACATTCCAACTGTGTTGTAGATCTTTATTCATTCATTACTGTTAGGACTTAGGTTCCATTTTCAGAACCAACCCGGCTGTTACCAAGCTCACGCCAGCCAAAAACTCTCAGCTAAGACCTACCCACAATGCACCACTCAGTCTCTTCGGACAGTGTTTGCCCACCATTACAGAAGTATTAAAAGTGTTAGCAGGAGGCTCTGTCTGATCAGATACCTTAACTAAAAGGAAACCATGAAGTCCACCAGGAGTCCAGGCAGGGGAAGGAGGGTGGGAATTAATGAATGAAGATCTACAACACAGATGGAGCGTTATGGTAAGACAACTTCTTGTAAATGTATATTTATTCCTTACTGTTAGGACCGAGTCCCCAGCTACTTGAGTCATGGCTGGCCCTAAGGAAGGACATTCCGGAGCACCACAGAAAGTATAGTTGTGTACACTTACCACGAATGTAGATGTTAGTGTATTCACTGCTGGTCATTACATTTGGGTTATCTGCTTGCCGGTAGCCCTCAGTCAGCCTGATTAACAAAGTCTTGGGTCCTGCGTTGGTTGCTGTCCCTTCTTCCACGACATCAGGTCGTCAGGGGTATAAAAACAGGAAGCAGACGCCATTACATCAGTTTTTCTTACCCCAGATGTCAGGTGCCCCCCTAATGGGAAGCAATTAAATATAAAAGCACAAAGGTATACCTCCAACAAAAAAGCAAATACACCAAAAAGGCTTTTAAGCATAGTAAAGGAAAGTAGAGGTATAACCAAAAGAAGTTAAGGGGCTGGAGGGAGGGTAACCAGGACTGCAACAGTGAACACACTAACATCTACATTTATGTTAAGTGTACACAACTGTACTATGCTCTTATTGTTTCACTGTTGCAGTCATTACATTTGAGTAGATTCCCAAAGCTATGGTTGTGAGGAGGAACTTAGATAACATTAGGGCCAGCTATAAAGCCCTGCAAGACTGCAGAGGCAAAGCCAGCTATGAATTTATAAAAAAATTGGAAAATGATAATGCTTGGTGAAAATATGTACAGAACTCCAGGTAGCAGCTTCTAGTATGTCCCTGGTAGGGACGCCTCTGAGAAAAACTGTAGAGGTAGATGCAGCCCTGGTGGAGTGAGGTTGGATCCCCTGAAGGATAGGTTTTCCATGGTTCTTGCAGCAGAAATGAATGCAATGGCTTATCCATTTAGAAATGGTTTGCTTTGAAATAGCCTTCCCCTCTGCCCCTGCAAATGCCACCAGTTGAGATTTCCTTTGAGGTTTAGTCCTGTCAAAGTAGAATCTAAGTTGTCTGTGCACATCTAAGGAATGCAGCAACCGTTCCACTTTATTCTGTGGATTGGGAAAGGATAGCAAATGAATGGACTGATTAACAGCCACACTGGATACCACCTTGGGCATGAAGGACGGATTGGTTCCGAGGGACACCCTGTCCGCATGAAAGATGAAAGGCTCCACTGTCATAAGGGCCTGTAATTCAGATACCCTTCTAGCTGAAGTGATTGCTAAAAGGAAAGCTGTTTTCCAAGAAAGGAATTTTGAAGTCTGCAGTAGCAGCTGGCTCGAAAGGAAGAGCGAGTTTCTCCAAGACAAAGTTAAGGTCCCAGACTGGGGTTGTAGCTCTCCTGGGTGGTCTCAATATTTTGGCCCCTCTGAGGAACTGCTTGAGCAGTGGATGAGAGAAGAGGGGAGGTTCTATGTTATAATGAGCTGAAATGGCTGAGGCGTGGATTTTAATGGAGGAAAAAGACTGGCCCTTGTGAAGCATCTCAGTTAAGTATTGTAAAATCTGAGGTAAATTGGGTGCTGCTGTGCTCATCCCTTGAGACTGGTTCCAGGCACAGAATCTTTTCCATTTTTCAGCATAAGATTTTTTAGTACTAGGCCTCCTTGCCTCTAAAATAATATCCATCACAGATTTGCTGAGGGATAGTAAAGGAGAGATTAAGTAATTAAGCAGGCTGCAACATTGAGTGTTAGAAGCTGAGGGTGCAGAATCTGGTTCTCCTGCTGAGACAGCAGGGAAGGAGTCTGAGGCAGGTGCCATGGAGATAAGACACTGCGCAGGAGAGGGTACCAGTGTTGGCGCGGCCAGTCTGGAGCAATCAAAATCATCCTTGGTTTGTCCCCTTTGATTTTTAGTAGTACTTTGGAGAGCAGAGGCAGAGTGGGGAAGGCATAGACTGATAGGTTTTTCCAGCTGAAGGACACAGCATCCACTTTCCAGGCTTGTTTGTTTGTGGGGAATCCTTGTGCAAAATCTGTCCAATTGGTAGTTCTGGGGAGAGGCAACCTGGTCTATATCTGGCCTCCCCCATTTGCTTGTCAACATGTTGAAAATCCTTGGTTCCAGTTTCCACTTGTGTGGGTCCATGAGGCTTCTGCTTAGTCCGTCTGCCAGTGTATTTAACTTTCCAGGCAGGAATTGAGCTTGTAGGTGCACTTGGTAGCTCAAGGCTGTGTTCCACAATGCCATGGCTAGTCTGCAGAGGGGGTAAGAATGTGTACCCCCCTGCTTGTTTATGTACTACATAACAGTGGTGTTGTCAGTCTTTACCATTAATTGTCCTGGAAGAATGTGGTCCTTGAAGGCTGCCAGAGCATTCTGTACAGCTAACATTTCTTTTTGCTGATATGCAGGTGCATTTGACTTGGGTTCCATTTGCCCTGAATGCACTTCCCTGCCAGGTGAGCCCCCCATGCATAGTCTGATCCATCTGTTAGGGTTTGGGCGTGGGGGGGGGGGGTGAAGAGAGATCCCTTATTTTGGTGGCAGGCCTCTGCCCACCAAAGGAACTCTAGGCGTAGGCAAGGTATGATAGGAATCATTGTTTCCAGGTCTTGAGAAAGTTGACACCACAGGCTTTTTAGATAACACTGTAGTTTCCTCATATGCAGCCTTGCATATGGAATTAGAAGAATGCAGGAGGCCATGAACCCCAAGGCTTGCAGTATTTGTCTTGCAGATAGAAGGGTTTTTGTGGCCACTTGTTTGAAGCAGTTTGTCAAATGAATTTGTTTCTCTGGCATGAGGTAAGCCATCTGGTAAGTTATAGTCAAGCTTGCTCCCAGGAATATAATCTGTTGACAGGGTACCAGGTGCGATTTCTTTCCATTTATTGTGTACCCCAGACAAGTTAGAACCCTTTGTAAAAAGGCCAGATGATTCAAAAGCATGCCCTGGCTTTCTGCCTGAATTAGACAATTGTCCAGGTATGGGTATATTTGAATATTTCTTTGCCTGCAAAATGCAATAACTGGAGCTAGGCACTTTGTGAATACTTTGGGAGCTGTAGATAAGCCAAAGGGCAGTGCAGAGAACTGATTGTGTGTGTAGCCTGCTTTGAAGCGCAAGTATCTTCTGCAAGATACCCTGATTGGGATGTGCAGGTATGCTTTTAAATCTAGTGTTGCCAACCAGGCATCTTTGCCTAGCATAGGAAGTAATTGAAGAGTCAGCATCTTGAATTTTGTAATCTCTAAATAGGTGTTTAGAGTAGACCGGTACAGGATAGGACTGCATGAATGGTCTTTTCTGGGTACCAGGAAAAGTCTCTAGTAGAAACCTTGTCCCTTTTCCTCTTCTGGTACCAGTTGAACAGCCTCCATGCTTAAGAGAGCGTACTTGTTTTTGGGTTTCTGTCCGCTGATTTGGGGGGTAGGTCCAGCCACCAGCTTGGTGTTGGCAATGTGTGGAAGTGAAATCTGTATCTCTGGGACACTATTTAAAACCCATTTGCCCTGGGTAAGGAGTTCCTAATTCTGTGCATGAAGAGCAATCCCCCCCCCCTGCAAGGGGCAGTCAGTTAAGTGCTTGAAAATTTTAAAAGGAAGTCATTGAGACAGTTTACCATAGGGGGAGTCTTATTCGCAGATTTGGAGGTGGAGGCCCCCCCCACTGCTTAGTTGTGTGCGTCTCCTGGGACTGAAACCTGGAGTTTTTTTTACTGTGTCTGGGTTTGGCTTGAGAAGACGTGGAAGGGTCTGGAAAGGACCAATTCTTAGAGGGCCAGTGCCTACTAAATCTAGGAGGCTGAACTTGTAAAAAAATCTTTAACAGTTTGCATGGACTTAGCTTTATCTTCCTTCTTTTTAAGAATTTCCTCAGCCTTGTTACCAAACAGGCGGTGCTGATTTAAAGGAGCATCCAACAATTTAGCTTTAACATGATCAGGCAAAGATTGTTCCTTGAGCAAAGCATGCCTTCTGAGCACAGACCCAGTAAAAGCACCCCTGCAAGAGGCCTTTAATGAATCAAAACCACATTGCAAAGTATGCTTTCCAACTTGTTCAGAAGAATGCATTAACATTTCTGTTCAAGTCCAATAACATGTTGCTGATACTTCAACATATGAAAATGGCAGTTTAAAGCCCTAATGGCCAAGGTTGCAGAGCTGTAAACCTTCTTACCCCATCTATCCAGCGCCCTGGAGTGTCTATCAGAAAGGGTAGGATTTTTAGCAGCAGAAGCCTTAATGCCCTCTGGCCCCTATGAAATGCCCTCTGGCCCCTATGAAATACTCTCTGGATCTGCAATAGGATTTTTAAAAAGAAATTTGAGGGACTCTGGGACCCTGTAGCATCGGTCAGTTTATCTGGGAGCAGGAAGCAGGGAATCAAGAGCCGAACTAGATACCAAAAAAGCACCATGAACAATGTCTAGTACAAGAGGAATGGCTAAAGGCCTATGCTGAGGTAGGAGAAGGAAAAAGTACAGTTTTGTACCTACCATAAATGTAGATGTTCGAAGATCCACATTGCTGCAGTCCTGACACTTGGGTAGTCCGCTGTCCACGGTCGGCCCGAATATCAAAGTATAAGGCTGACGTCGGTCAGGGCGCATTTAACTGACGTCAGGACGCCAGGGTACAAATGCGCATGACCGGCGTCATATCCTCAGTCTTTTCTTGCCCCAGATGTCAGAAGACCTTAAAAATAAAGGTCAAAACCAAAAGACAGCAAACAAATAACCAACCACCCTTGCACTAACTATATGTACAATATATACAATATACACAATATGTACAACCCAACCAACACAACCACCTCCAACTACAGAGGGAAGGAGGGGTAAATTGGACTGCAGCAATGTGGATCTTGAACATCTACATTTATGGTAGGTACAAAACTGTACTATGTTCTTCATCTCACATTGCTGCAGTCCTGACACTTGGGTAGAATCCCAAAGCAGAGGTAAGGAGGATGGCTAACTATAAGGAAGCAGGAGCTGCCAAAATGCCCTGCAAAACCGCAGTGGCAAAACCAGCCCTGGACTTAGAGTAAAGTGGCAGGTGATAATGCCTAGAGAAAGTATGCACAGAACTCCAAGTAGCTGCCTCCAAAATATCCTTGGTTGCCACTCCCTCAAAAAGCTGTTGAAGTGGCAGTAGCCCTAGTGGAATGAGGCCTAATCCCAGCTGGAACCTCCTTGCCATGATGGGAATAACAGAAAGCAATGCAAAACCCAATCCACTTAGAAATAGTTTGTTTTGACACAGGCTTGCCCTGAGAACTCAAAGCAAAAGAAACAAACAACTGCTGAGACTGCCTGAACCCTTTAGTTCTGTCCAAATAATAACGCAACTGCCTGTGTACATCCAAAGTGTGCAAAATCTTTTCCCCTTATTTTGGGGATTTGCATAAAAAGTAGGCAAATGAATAGTCTGGTTTAAAGCCACACTAGAAACCACCTTAGGCATAAAGGAAGGATTAGTACGTAATGATACCCTATCCTTATGGAAAATCAAGAAAGGCTCAACTGCCATAAGGGCCTGTAATTCAGAAACCCTTCTTGCAGAGGTAATGGCCAACAAAAAGCAGTCTTCCATGATAAATATTTCAACTCAGCAGTAGCTGCAGGCTCAAAAGGTTGTAGAGTGAGTTTCTCCAACACAAAATTGAGATCCCAAGCAGGAGTAGGAGTTCTTCGTGGGGGTCTTATATTCTTTGCCCCTCTAAGAAATTGCTTGAACAAAGGATGAGAAAACAATGGCGGGTCGCAATCATAGTGAGCTGAAATTGCTGCAGCATGAACTTTAATAGAAGAGAAAGACAAACCTTTGTCTAGTAACTCAGTAAGATATTGAAGAGCCACACACAAATTAGGCTCAGAAACATCAAAATCTTTTGCTGCACTCCAAAATAAAAATCTCTTCCATTTATCAGCGTACACTTTCCTTGTACTAGGCCTTCTAGTTTCCAAAATAACATTCAAAACTTGCTGAGGAAGTGGAGGCCCACTATGGTTCAAAACAGAATATGCCAGGCTGTTAGGTGCAGAGAGTGAAGCTTGACATTGAGCAAATGGCTGTCCTCCTGTTACAACAGGTGTGGAATCGAAGGCAAAGGCCATGGAGGCTTCCGTACTAGACTTCTTAGTAATGGGTACCAGTGCTGTCGAGGCCAATCTGGAGCTATTAAAATCATCCTTGGCTTGTCCTGTCTGACCTTCAGAAGTACCTTTGGGAGGAGAGGCAGAGGTGGAAAGGCATACACAGGAAGATTGCTCCAATTGAAAGAAAGAGCATCCACTCTCCAAGCTGGGGGATGAAACCTTTTGTGCAAAACTTTGGCAGCTGATGGTTTAGTGGAGAAGCGAACAGATCTATGTCTGGAGTTCCCCATGACACTGTCAATTTCTGAAATACATGAGGATCCAATTTCCACTCGTGGGGATCCATAATTGCCTGCTCAACACATCTGCTAAGGAGTTCTGTGCTCCTGGCAGAAACCTTGCCTGAAGATTGAGCTGTAAACTGAGAGCAGTCTCCCACAAAATCATTGCTTGCCTGCATAGAGGATAAGAATCGTTCCCCTTGCTTGTTGATGTACCACATGACAGTTGTGTTGTCTGTTAGAATCAACACCTGTCCTGGAAGAAGGAATTCCTTGAAAGCTATTAATGCAAACTGGACTGCTAACATCTCCTTCATGTTGATATGTAGATGTTGTAGTCTGACAGGCCACTTGTTTTGTATCCACTTTCCATTTAGATGAGCCTGAGGCATCTGTCGTTAAAATCTGACTTGCCTCTGGCCGGGTCACAGAGAGTCCCTTGTTTAGGTGACATTCCTGAGCCCACCACAAAAATTCCTTCTGAATGCAAGGTATTATTTGAATGACAGTGTCCAGATCCTGGCAGTGCTGTGTCCATACATTTTTGAGATACCATTGTAGCTTCCTCATATGCAGTTTGGCATTGGGAAGCACCAGAATACAAGATGCCATGAACCCTAAGGCTTGAAGGACTGTCCTTGCAGTCAGCCGGACTGATGAGATAGTTGATGGAAGTAAAGGGATAGACTTTTGTTTGTCCGGGGTTAAAAAGGCCATCTGGGCTGCTGTATTCAGTCTCACACCCAGAAAGCACATGTCTTGAGAGGGTACTAGACTGGACTTTATTTCGTTCACAGAATACCCTAGGCATCTTAGCACTGCTATCACATATTCCAAATGACGAAGAAGCTCTTCCCTTCCTTGAGCCAGAATTAGGCAGTCGTCCAAATAAGGATAGAACTGTATTCCTTTTAGTCTGAAGAAAGCTATCACTGGAGCCAGAACTTACGTGAACACTCTGGGCAGTAGATAAGCCAAAGGGCAATGCAGAGAACTGATAGTGAGAAGTCCCAGCTCGAAAACGCAGATACTTTCTGCAACTGAGTCTGATAGGAACATGAAGGTAAGCCTCCCTGAGATCCAAAGTTACCATCCAATGATCTTTGCCCAGCAGAGGTAAAAGCTGCTGCAACGTCAACATTTTGAACTTGGGAATGTCCAGATAAGTGTTGAGGATAGATAAATCCAAAATTGGTCTCCACGTGTTCCCCTTCTTTGGTACTAGGAACAGGCGAGAATAAAATCCTAGGCCCACTTCTGGCAGAGGGACCGGCTGTATGGCCCCTAGTTGGAGCAACAGAGAAACCTGTTTGTGAGCCTCTATTCCTTGTTGAGGAGGAACGCCTGGCATGCCTTTGAAAGGAGGCAAGGTATGGAAATAAAACCTGTAGCCGTGGTGTATGACATCCAATACCCATCTGTCCTGGGTAATTAAACTCCAATTTTCTTTGAAAAGTGCCAACCTTCCTCCCAAAGGTGCTGCCAGACGAGCAGGCTCTGGCAGCTGAAAAGGTAGGTCATTGGGTCTGCTTACGAAAGGACTGACCCCTGCCCTCACCAAGCCTGTGCAGGAGAACTCCTGTTCTAGGCCTGAAAGAGCCCTGAGCTCTGCCCTTACCACGTCTAGATCTACCCCTAGACTGGGAATCATAAGAAGGATAATCCACCCCTTAGTAGGCCAATTTCTACTAAACTTTGGAGGCTGGACCTGCAAAAATCTTTAACAGTCTGCATAGACTTAGCCTTGTCTTCCATTTTCTTTAAGACTGTCTCAACAGGAGGACCAAACAACACGTCAGATTGTAAAGGAGCATCTAAAATCCTTGTTTTAACATGTTCAGACAAATTCTGATCCTCAGCCAGGCGTGCCTGCGAAGAACAGTCCCAGTGGCAGCCACCCTAGACGAGGCCTGTACAGCATCAAAACCACATTGCAAAGAATGCACCCACCTGTTCAGAAACATGTACTAAATCTTGCAACTCTTTACAATCAATACCTACTGCCAGAGCATCAACCTTAGACTTCAATTGTGAAAGGAGATAGTTTTGGTATTTCAACATGTGAAACTGGCAATTCAGAGCCCTCATAGCAAGAGTGGAAGAAGTATAAACTTTCTTTCCCCATCTATCCAAGGCCCTAGCCTCCTTGTCTGTAGGAACCGGATTCTTAACAACAGAAGCCTTAACACCCTTAGGCCCCTGGCTAACAGTTTCTGGGTCTGCCCTAGGACTCTTAAAAAGATACTTGTGAACTTCAGGCACCCTGTAATACCTATCCGGCTTAACAGGAGCAGGAGGCAAAGAATCAGGATTAAGAGAAGCCTCTGTAAAAACATCTTCCACTACATCCAAAACAGGAGGTATAGCCAAAGGCCTATGCTGGGGAAAAACAGAAATTCCCTAAGCCGTTTCCTGGAATCAGAGAAGTCCTGACCCTCCCACTTAAAATGCTCCCTCATGGAATGAAGAGTTTCTGAAAAGAAAAATCCTCAGGAGGAGTAGCAGAAGGAGTAGAATCATCCACATCAGAATCAGAATAAGGAGAGTACTCCTGCAAGTCTTCAGCCAAGACTCTGAAACATCTGAAGCTTGCTCAAAATCCCCCAGCTCAGGCTCCACCCTAGGTCTCTTAGCAGGAGGGGGCATAGAACCCCTAATCAAAGTAATCAAATCTTCTGCCATTTTAAGCATATGCTTCTTGGGCATACCTGAAGAGCTAGGGGTAACACCAACTGAAGCTAAACCTGGCCTGCCCCTGGGAGAAGCCTTAGAAACAGGAGAGGGCCTAGCCACCTTAGGAAGGGAGGGAGTATAGTAACCTGAGAAGCCCCTCAGCCTGACTTGCCTCCTGAGAGGCCACATCTTGCAATAATAAGGTCTCACTCTGGGAACACAAAGAAATCTCGGTGGAGCCACCGCTCCACCGACACCTCTAAAGAACCGCAGCCGGTACAGACGGTTCTTCTAGCCTAGGCTTAACTGCCTTGTCCTTGCGCTTCTTGAGAAGCGGGCCGGAGCATCCGACGGCATTTTATAATTGCACCGCTTCCCAAAGACTAACCTTGCACAATCCAACCTTCTCTTTATAGTGCGTTTATTAAATCTAGCACAAGAGGGACAGCCAACAACGCCGTGCTCAGGCCCTAAGCAAGGAATACACAAAGTATGATAATCTCTATGCGGTATCTGTTTCCCACAAGAAACGCAATTATTAACTTTTTCTGACATCCGTAAATGACTGAGGCAAGAAAAACTAAAATATTCCCAACGGGTACTTAGCCAACTTTGAACTCGGTCTGAAACTTCTAAATCGAAAAATCTCAGAACGCCAACCGGCACTTGCAATGCTGCTTCTGCATCGGACCATGCGGCAAAAAAGACTGAGGATATGACGCCGGTCATGCGCATTTGTACCCTGACGTCCTGACGTCAGTTAAATGCGCCTGACCGCCAGCCTTATACTTTGATATTCGGGCCGACCGTGGACAGCGGACTACCCAAGTGTCAGGACTGCAGCAATGTGAGATGAACATCCCTAACCCTTTTTTCTGAATCAGAAAAATCCTAGCTTTCCCAGTGGAAAGGTTCCCTTAGAGTATGTAAGGATCTGCGGTGGTGGTGCTGTGGTAGCGTTGTCGCCTCACAGTAAGACGCTGTCCGGTTCGATTCTCAGCTAGAGCATCTTCTGCGTGGAGACGTGTGAATGGGCGCACCTTCGTTGAAGGTTATGCGTCAGAGCTGGTAACTCGGCACGTAAAAATCAACTACCAATCATTAGCGGACCGGAGTTCCGCTGTGGCGACCCAAAACCGGGAAAAGTCGAAAGACAAGAGTATGTAAGGTTTCCCCAAAAGAAAAATCCTCAGGAGGAGAAGCAGAGGGAATGGAGTCCTCTGCATCAGAATCTTCATAAGTAGATAAGGGCAAATCCAGATCATCAGAAGGATCAGAAAAGACAGAATCCTGATCAGAAGATTCATAATAAACTTCAGTCCTAGGCGTCTTAAAAGGGGGGGGGGGGTTAGTTATTAGATCTTCAGCCATTCTTATTTGTTTTTTAGGCATAGAGGCTTGAGCATGTGGGCTGGGCATCGGTTTTTTAGGCATAGATCACGATTTAAGCCTAAGCAAAGGAGGCGTCAGTTTAATATGCAAGTCCGTTGGCCTGAATACACCCTCAGAAGCCAGTGCCTGCACAGCGGTTCCAGAAAGGTATTTGCTTTCCACAAGTAATGCAATTAATAACTTTTACTGACAGCGGTAGAGCAAGAAAAAGTTTCCCCAATGGGGTACTTAGCTTTAGAAGACTTCGGTTCTGAAATTCAAAAACAAAAATTTCAGGAGTCGGCTGACCAGCACTTGCAAATTGCTTCTGCTTCGGGCACCGCATGGCAAGAAACACTGGTGTAACGGCATCAGTTGCATGTTTTACACCCCTGACGAACTGACATCAAAGAAGGGACGGCAACCGACGCAGGACCCAAGACTTTGTTAATCAGGCCAACTGAGGGCTACCTGCAAGCAGATAACCCAAATGTGACTGCAACAGTGAAACACGAAGAAAATCCAAAATATGCTCGTCTCCTGGAGGCCAGATCCAATTTGTAATGAGTGATAAAGGTATGAGGTCTTGCCCACATGGCTGCGGCGCAGATATCATCCCACAGAGGCTCTGGAATGAAAACCCACTGAAGTAGCCATCGATTTAGTAGAGTGAGCCTTTATTTTGTAAAGTAAGGACACTGTTCTGACGGCAGATGAAAGTAATGGCGATTCTGAGCCAAGAGGATAGTCATTTTGGAAACAGGCTTACCCAATCTGGGTCCTGCAAAGGCCACAAACCATCAGTTTTCCCAAAACATTTTGTTTTGTCCAAGTAGAAACAAAGTTGCCTATGAACAGTGAAGGTATACAGAAGGTATTCCCCTCTATTTGAATGGTGAGGAAAGAATAGAATGATTAATGGAAAACCCAGAAATGACCTTCAGCAAAAAGAAGGGGTCAGTACATACAGACACTTTCCCTAGGAAAAATCAATGTAAGGTCTCTTGACACTTAAGGCCTGCAACTCAGATACTCTTCTCGCTGAGGAAAGGGCTACTAGCAGCAGAGTTTGCCAAGACAAAAATTTTATATCACAGGAGTTAGACGGCTCGAAGGGCAAACGAATGAAGCACCAAAGTCAAGTCCCATGGCTCTACTGGAGGATTGACCTAAAGTTTAATATGCAATACTCCTTTCATGAAGGTCTTGCACAGTCAGTGCAACATAACAGATGAATTGTCAATTCCATTGTGAAAATTTGCAATAGCTGCTAAATGCACTAGTTGTCGATGCTGAAGCTCCTGCGTGCAAAAGGGTAGTTAGGTATTGTAGGATCTTCTGAATAGACATAGAAAAGGGACCTAGGTTATGTTCTTTGGCCCATCTAGAGAACCTAGTCCACTTACTAGAAACAGTTTTTCTGGTGGAAGGTTTGTGGTTAGCCAGAAGAAACTCGTGAACAGGGGATGAAATCAGGTAGCCTGGCAAACATCGAAAGTGGAGAAACCAAGCTATGAGCTTGAGGCTGTAGAGACTGGGGTGAATCAGTCCCGAAGGATGATACAGCAGACCTTGGGATTGATCCAGGATCCATGGGCTGTGAATCAGGTGAGGGCATAGGAAATGGAACTAGACTTGTCTGGGACAATAAGGGGCAAAGGGGATCACTTTGTTCTCAACCTTTGAGCTTTCTGGAGGAATTTTGGGATTAGGGGAAATAGGGGAAAGGCATGCAGCAGACCCAAAGGCCAATTGTGCGTCAGAGCATCCCTCTGCGACTCCCCCTAATGGGGGATCACGGCAAAGTAGCTTCTGCATTTGATGCTTAGGGGGAGAAGCAAGCAGGTCGCAGCAAGGCCTGCCCCAATGGCAGATGATCTGATCTGTTATTATAGGACTGAGGGACCACTCATGAGGAACCAGAATGTTCCTGCTCAGATTGTCTGCAATAAGACTGGAAGTCCCGGGAATGTGCATTGCTATGAGAAAGCAGATGGAAGCCATTGCCCAATGCCAAATTCTCATGGCTTCCCGACACAAGGGGTAAGACCTGGTTTGGCCTCGTTTGTTGATGCACCAGAAGGACATGTTGTCCAACTGAATTGTAATGATCCCAGATGGAAGGGATGTGTGGAACACTTGCAACGCTAAGAGAACTGCCCTCAATTCCACATTTATGTGCAAACTGGCCTCCATGGGGGACCAGGTTCCTTGGACTGACTTTTCCTGGAAATGACACCCCCCCCCCAACAGGGAAGGCTCTGTGGTCACCGTGGCCCTGGGCTGGGGAGGAGAAAGTACAATTGTATACACTTAACATAAGTGTGGCTGTTCGAGTGTATTCACTGTTGCAGTCATCACATTTGGGTTATCCTGCCAGGTGTAGCCCTCAGTCGGCCCGAATACCAGCAGCTTAGTATTTCTCCATCGGTTACTGTCGCTCCAGGACTGACAACAGGTTGTCAGTGGTATAAAATCAGGCAGCTGACACCATTACATCAGTTTCTTGCCCTGTCAGGAGCCCCCCCAATAGGGAGCTAGGTTATGGTGGAACACTACCACCAGAAAAAAGCAAAAACCAAAAATTCCCTGTAAGCAGAGAGGAAGAGAGACAAGGGGGATGGAGGGGGAGGAAACAAGGACTGCAAAAGTGAATACCCTCGAACATCTATATTTATTGTAAGTGTACACAACTGTACTATGTTCATGTTTAACTGTTGCAGTCATCACATTTGGGTTGATTCCCAAAGC
Source organism: Protopterus annectens (assembly GCF_019279795.1). Lineage (NCBI taxonomy): Eukaryota > Metazoa > Chordata > Ceratodontiformes > Protopteridae > Protopterus > Protopterus annectens. The sequence continues at coordinate 827,758,263 of NC_056751.1, forward strand.
TGAAAAGAGTGGAGGCAGTCAAGAAGACTGGGGGCTGGCTAGGATGCTCTGCAAAACTGCGATGGCGAAGCCTGCCCTGGATTTGGAAAAGAAAGGCAGGTGGTAATGCTTAAAGGTATGAACAAATGTCCATGTCCCTGGTGGGGACCCCTCAGAGAAAACTGCAGAGGTGGAAGCTGCCCTGGTGGAATGTGTCCTAACCCCCTTTGGGGCTTGTTTCCCATGCAGTTTGTAGTAGAAATGGATGGACAGTGCGCTATCCATTTGGAGATATGGCCTTACCCTCTATACCCCTGCTGCAAAGCTGACTAGCAATTGAACAGTTTTTTCTAAAAGATTTAGCCGTCCAGATAGAATCTGAGCTGTCTTGTGCACATCTAGAGTGCAGAATCCTTTCCCCCTTGTTTTGTGGGTTAGGGAAAAAGGTGGACAAATGGACTGGTTGAGAGCCACACTGAACACCACTTTAGGCATGAAGGATGGGCTACTCCTGAGGGAGACCCTGTCAGCATAGAAAATTAAGGGCTCTACAGCCATGAGTGCTTGTAGCTATGATACTTTTCTAGTTGAAGTTATGGCCAGAAGCAAGGCTGTCTTCCAAGATAGAAATTTTAACTCTGCTGAATCTGCAGGTTCAAAAGGGGGAAGACTTAGCTTTTCCAACACAAGATTAAGGTTCCAAGCTGGGGTAGGAGCTCTTCTGGGTGCCAGAGGCATGAATTTTAAGAGGGAAGGGTAGACCCCCGTTGTGTAGTAGGTCTGCTAGATAATCCAGGATGAGAGATAGGGAGGGCTGTGCCGTTCCGGCTCCCTTATCCTGGATCCAGGTGCAAAACCTTTTCCACTTGTCAGCATAGGATTTTCTAGTGCTGGGGCTCGTCTGGCCTCACGAACAACATCTAGGACTTGTCTAGGCTGGCAGCTTGAGGAGAGGTCAGGGAATAAGCCAGGCTTGCCAGGTTGAGGGTCTGCAATTGGGGATGCATGAATTCTCCATTCCTCTGGGTCAGGAGTGTTGGGATCTGAGGTAGGTGCCAGGTTGGCAGGGGTGACAGGCTGCCATGCAGTGGGTACCAGTGCTGGCGTGGCGAGTCTAGAGCAAGATTGCCCTCTGTTTTTCCTCCCTTATTTTGAGCAGTACCCTTGAAATGAGTGGTAGAGGGGGTAATGCATAGACCAAGAGGTTTACCCACTGGAAGGATAGAGTATCCACTTTCCAGGCCTTGCTGTGAGGTTTCCTGGTGCAGAATTTCCTGAGCTGATTGGAGTGGGAGGCACAGATTTCCACCTTCGGGGTGCCCCATTTCTGGGTTACAAGGGTAAAGGTTTTGTGGTCTACCTGCCACACATGTGGGTCTATAGCAGGTTCCTGCTTAATTTGTCTGCCAGAGAGTTTAGACAGCCTGGCAGGAACTGTGCTAGCAGGTGTAGCTGCATGGCTGAGGCAGTGTCCCCTAAGGGTCACAGCGAGCCTGCAGAGAGGATAAGAGTCTCTCCCTGCTTGTTGATATACCACATCACTGTGGTGTCTGTTTTGATCAGTAGAGGCCCCGGGGAGAATAGGGGTCGGAAAGCAGTCAGGGCAAGCTTAACAGATAGCATCTCTTTTTCGTTGATGTTCAGATGTATTTGATTTGCGCTCCAATGGCCCTGAATGCACCTGCTGTCCAGGTGTGCACCCAAGCATAGTCTGAAGTGTCTGTGGTGAGGGTCTGGGTGGTGTGGGGGTTGTGAGAAGGGAAGTCCCTTGTGGTGGCATGCTTCTGCCCAAAGAAAATATTTCCTTAGACAAGGTATCATTGGTATGATAGTTTCCAGGTCTTGAGTGCCGACACCAAAGGCATTTTAGGTACCACTGTAGTTTCCTCATATGCAATCTGGCACATACAATGAGTAGAATTCAGGAGGCTGTGAACCCTAGAGCTTGCAGGATTTTCCTTACGGATAACTGGGTTCTGGTAGCTAGTTGAGGAAAAGTAGCCTGTCAAGTTGTTTTTGTGAAGTAAGGAAAGCCATCTGGGATGCTGTGTCCAGGCTTGCTCCCATGAATACAATTCTTTGTGTGGGGACTAGTTTTGATTTCTTTTCGTTCTTTAGTAAACTGAGATCCAGGATTGTTCTCCAGTCCTATCTTTTTTGGCACTAAAAATAACCTAGAGTAAAAGCTGGATCCTCTGGTCTGGCGGGACTGGTTGGATGACACTCTCAGCAGCATTTTGATTTCTAAGGCTGCAACTTCCCTCTGACCAGGTGGGATGTCAGGGATTCGTTTCACAGGTCTGGGGCTGAGGTCCAAAAGGATATGATAGCCCTCGGACATTATCCTCTGCACCCATGCAACCGTTCTGAGTTGCCAGGCCTGTACGTGCAGGGAAAATAGACCCCCGATTGCTTCCTGAGGAAAGCAATCGGGCTGCTGTTCAGGAACGCTGGAAGGGTCTGCCAGAGAAGAAATCTCAAGCGTCCTGGTTACGCGGACCCCCTCTGTCCCAGGGGAAGTGCTCATCACGTGTGTCATGACAAGATCCTTGGGACTTTTTGAACCAGAATTTTCCTCACCTCTGATTCCTGGAGTAGGACCTCTGGGAGGGGGTGGGGATGGAAAAACGTATGCCCACAGCAGACCGTCTTTGTCCTTCTCACTACACAAGTCTCTTACTTTGGGACCAAAAAGGGAAGACTGGTCAACAAGCGCGCATTGACAAAAATTTAAAGGGGTCCGCAAACTCTCACAAATGCATCTAAGCCTGTCTCGATGCCAGATGCGGCTGCTCAAGCTGCCCCCTCGGTAGAGAGAAATGAAGCGCATCAAGGAGTTCAAGATTGATTCCAAAGTAGCTAGCTGAGAGGCAAAAGTATCATGCGCCTCTTCAGGCAGTACCTCCGGGCAAAGAGGCAAACATTTCTGAAATTAGGTCTCTTTGAAGGAGAGTAAAGTGTGCAGTTAATTCAGGGACTGGATGGCAAAGGTAGCTTAAGCGTAGGTCCACTTCCCCAGTCTATCCATAGCCAGAGACTCCCTGTTCAAAGGATGTACAGTGGAACTATCTTTCTGCCAGTTCCTTTTTGGTGGCCGCCGCCATGACCATGGAATCCACTACAAGTTGTTTGGACAAATTGGGCTGGTCTTCTGGAATGGACAAAATTTATCTTGCCTCCAGGTGACTGCTTCTATGTTACCCGTGGCCATCCAGGCATGCTACACAGTCAGTCGAATGAGCCCATCTGCAGGTGGGGTCACCCAGGAAATAGATGGCAGGGCACGAAAAGCCTGCAAGAACACAGATTCCTCAAAGAGTAGAAGGGCTTCCAGTCCCCCTCTGCTTAAGGATCTCGAGAATGTCTCCAAATGAGACGTCTTCCGGTGGAGACCGTGGGGACCCATTCTCCCTCATCGCAATCAGTCTTCAGTGATGGATTTCTCAGGGGAATCAAGATGCTTCCGCTTGCAAAGTTTCTTACGGAGTGGCTCCCCAGTGGGATCGTCTGAGAACTCAGGAGACCAGGTTCCTTTGGAGGGCAGATCTTGCGGCTCCCGAGGTAGAGATTCCAGAGTAGGAAGGTGCGACAGCTGCAACCTAGACAGGGGTTCTGGTTCCGATGCCAGTGGTGTCAACTGCGAGCCTGTTTAAGCAAGAACCCTCTCCATCATCTGTAAAGCAGGCCTACCCAAGGAAGGATGGGAGTCCAGAACCGGGGGTCACATCACGCCCCGAGGAGCCCATCTTCAAGTGAGGAGCTCCGAGAGGATGGGCAGCTGCCGGGAGAGCAGTGCTCGTAGACTGCCACAGACAAATCGCCCCAGTGCTAGATGCCACGGTGCTGACAGCCCAATCACTGCTCCGAGGGTGCCCCAGTTCCAAAGGAGCAGTTGCCAAGAGTTATCGGTGCAGACAGGAAAGCCTCCGCTGTCGCCACCGAGACAGTATGTTCTGGGATGGCCATCGATGCCAAAGTCTTCAAAACCTGGGGGGTGGTCATAAGACAGACAGGAGAATATGCCGTGCAAGCTTCCGCTCCAAGGTGGAGGGAAGACCTGGCCTCTGTGGTTAACCCTTTAGCTGCCAGAAGGTGGTCCACAGCCCTCACTACATTTATTTATTTTATTTATTTGCAGTTGGTTTACCAGGATAGTCCATTAGGCCAATAAGAACTCATTTTCAATGGAGTCCTGGGGACAAAAGGTCCAATTACAAAAAAATTACAGCAGTTTACAATTACTATCATCTGTAGGTTAAAGACAAAGCTTAAAAAAACAGTGGTAACAAAAAGATTACAGCAGTTTACGTCATTCATTTGTGGGTTCAAGACAAACATTAAGCAAAAAAAAGCATTGCTGTGGTAGCTATATAGTTTGAGTGGAGTAGTAGGATTAGAGAAGAACATGTTATTACAGTTGGCTTATTATTTGGAGTCTGGTAATATGATATAGTTGTCTGAAGGGAGTGGAGAATAGGTTATGAGGAGTGGGAGCAGGAGCATTCCCATGAGGATGTTAGATGCGAGTGCAATGATTTTTTAAAAGCAGGGAGGTTGGTGGTGATGCAGATGGAGGGAGGAAGGGAGTTCCATAGGTGTGCCAGGGCAAAGGTTAGGAGGTTTTGTCTTTGAGAGCGAAGGGATTTGTACAGCTCTATTAGGTTTTGGTTATTAGATCTTAGAAGTCTTTGCGGCAGGTGCATTTTAAAGGTAGAGCTGCGGGAGGGACAGATAGAGGGATGAAAAATGAGTGTGAGCAAAAGTGAGCTGTGTATAGGAGAGATAGTTGGGAAGCTCTAGCCAGTTAAGTTTGTGGAGAGATGCACAGTGATGGGTAGATGATTTGTGGCTAGTGGCAAATTTGGCAATTTTATTATAACAAGAGGACAGTTTTGTTTTGAGAGATGATTGTAGGTTTGTTAGGAGAGGATCACCATAAAGGAGGGAAGGGATGAGGAATGCAATAGCGAGAGTGAGCTTAGTAGATGTAGTGAGGAATCAAATGTGTCGGTAGAGCATGCCAAGTTTTTGGTGGGTTTTTTATGTTTAGGTGTAGGTGACTACTGAATTTAAGTTGGTCACCAATCTGGACTCCTAATAGTTTGGTTTCAGATACCAGTTCAAGACGTGTGTTATTCTGGCTAGTGATGGAGAACAGCTTTCTATCAATGGTGTTGGTTTTTGAGGGGGGTAAATACCATAAGTTTGGTTTTTGATGCATTAAGTGCTAGATGATTGTCCTTCATCCACTGTTCCAAAAGACTCCTGGTGGACGTGAAAGACACTATCAAGAAAGGGACTAAATTCCTGTCCCAAAAAGGGATCATAAAAAAAGAGAACATCTAGTTCTTGGAATGTGCTCGATCTTTGGAACCGAAGGAGTCATTACCAGAGTAGCCATGTAAGACATCAGCATTGTGGCCGGGAAGGTGTCGATGCAGGCAAAGTACTCGGGGCCTATGTCACAGAAAGTCGGCGCCATGGGAGATGGCACAGAGGTCAGTACAGTGAAAGGAGTCAAAATCAAAGGAAACACCAAGGGAGAAGACAAGGACCCAGGTGCCAAAGTGGTCTGTGCCGATAACACAGGAGAAGCCAGGTGTCAACTCAGTTCTGAGGACGACGGGGATGTCGGAACCAAGAGACTCAAGTTTCTCCTTGTCTTAACGTCTTTATGCTTGGGAGGTGGTGAGACCTCCGCCCCAGAGAGAGACTCCGCAAAGGGTGACTAACATACCCTTAAGGATAGGTTTGTTCTTGGGTTCAGCCAACGTACGGTTGCTGAAGCAAGAACAAATATCACAAGATACATTACGCCCAGTGAACACCAGGCGTCGAGTCAGAATTGGGCAACATATGCCCACACTTATTACATTGTTTGAAACCAAGCTTGGCCTTTCCCGCCATAAGAGAGAGTATACCACACCAACCACACAAAACTAAACTAGACAAGAGAAAGCGTTTTTTGTTTCAGATAAGGAGTACCAACAATGGCACTAAAATACCAAAAGTAAGAGGGCCTACTAAGGCAGGGAGAGAGGGAGTAGTACCAATGATGGTACGAAGAACCACCAAAAGTAGTGGGAAGGGCTTAGGAAGGAATAAAGTAAAGATAGAAAAGGACAAGAAAATACAGTCTTACAACACACTAGAATAAAGAGAAAACAAAAAGCTAACACTTGGCTGAGAAGGCTTGGCACGTCTGACGAGGAACATGGCAAACAAGATCTGGAGAGACAGAGGGGCATTGTGGGTAGGTCTTAGCTGAGTGTTTGGCAGGCGAGAGGTTGGTAACAGCAGTGTGGGTTCAGAGGACGGAACCAAAGTCCTAACAGTAAGGAAAGAATAAAGATTTACATCAGATGGGTACTTTCAGGTAGACGTATAGGAAAGAGATGAAAAATGGATATTCCAGTGGCCTCCTTTCCTTCATACTAGAAATATCCTGGAATAAGAGCCATTTCCTCTTTGATGGGCTGGGACAAGCTGGATGGTGCTGTGATGCAAAGTGTTTGTAGCACCAGTGGTAGTTGCTCTTTGCGTAGTTGGGGATGCCTCTGAACAGTGGTAGCGACTCCCAAACCATGAAGCATCTTGTTTTTTATGACAGAAAGTACGAGAAAGTCTTACAAATTGTTTTCCTAATCAAGACATGAAAGGGAGAAGTGAAAGGGGAGGGGGACAATGGGGTCCAGTCAGAAGGACCATGGTATATCTGGAAAGGGCTGCTTTGGAGGGGGAGTTTGCTGTGGAGTCCTACAGGATTGTTGCCTCTTTCCAGGTCTCTTGTTCTTGGGTTGAGCTGTTCTGGATTGCCTCCTGACAAAGGCCGATTTAAAGGGATGATTTCCCTGAAATTTTGAGACGGGAGGAAGTAGGTGTTGAGTCTTTCATGTCCTTCCGCTTCTCATGTAAGGTGTTGAGTTCAGAAGCCACAGTGCCAAAATAGGGTTCATTGTCCAGTTGAACATCAATTTGAATTTGACATCCTCTGGCAAAGGTTGTAGTTTAAGCCATGCAAATCTCTTAAGGACAGACCCCAAGGCTGCTTCCCTAGCGGAAACCTATACAGGACCATAGCTACATTTGACTGAGTGCCTGGTGACCTGGGAGATGATAGCCAACAGGAATGCAACTAGGATTTTGTACTCTGCATCGGGTAGTTCAGAAATTTTAGACAGCTGTGAACACAGCTCAGAGTATTTTGTCATATGAGTTTGGTAGTTGACTGCCGTAAATGCAAGGGTGGTGGATGTATATACTTTCTTGCCTAGACTCCAGATGCCCGCCATCCTTGTCAGGAGGTAGAAAGAAGCCTTGAGGGTTTTTCAGAATACAGTGATGACTGATGGGTCAGCTGAAGGTGCTCAAATAAATAGTCTGCAGGCACATTATAAAATCTGTCTTAAGTGCCAGAGTTTGGGTGTCAGGGGTCTTACTACAGGATGCAAAAGCATCCAAGGAAGAATAGGGAGAATATCAGATGGACTAGGAGTGTCTACTTACAGCAGGTCATAGTGACGTTTTTGAACATGTCATTTGAGTGCTTTACTACCTGAAATGTTACTGCATCCTTGTTGAAGTGTCACTAAGGGTAATCTCCTCTACTGGAGAATCAATTAAAATTTTCCCTTGGGGAGGCATAGTCTAGTCGAGAGGGGATCTAGGTTGAAGCAGCTAATTAACTCCAGACTACAACTCTTCAGAGGATGACTCTTGCCTCTTGAGGAGCAGCAGGCCAGGGGGATACAAGGACTAACCCCTTGGAGGGGTGGGGGGAGTCTGATAGCACAGAATTTAAAATGCTTTGGGAGAAAGCTGCCAATCCTTTTAAGGAGAAACATGTTTGGTCTTCAGTTTTTTTTTTTTTTTTTTTTTACTGAGCAGATCCATTCTGTGAAGTGACTGTGGGACGTAGATAGGCTTACACTGTCCGAATTCACCTCATCTCAAAGGATGGTCAGGATCCCTCAGGGGCCTTAACAATAAAATCAAAATTCCCCTTAGACATCCAAAGTGGACACCTGTGAAACCTCCAAGGATGTGCAGCTATCCTATTCGAAGGAGACATCCATTACAGGTTCAGCCTGCGATTCGGACGATGGCCCTGAGCAAATCTGTGGAATACTGAGTCTCGGTAGAGACGTCTGTTCCCTATTACACAGTCAGACACAGATTGTCGAATGCATCTGAACAGTAAGGCACGAAGACAAAATAGCAAAGTGGTGTTTCAGCGAATTCTTTTGCTGGGAAAGAATTTGGCCGCTTTCGCTACTTTGCCTTTTCAGCACTATAGTGCGATCTCGGAGTTGGTATATTTAAGTAGAGGGGTGGGGGGGGGGCACAGCCCCCCACGTTAAGTAATTTTTTAAACTTTTTTTTACGTTTCCAAACAGCGATTGTTTTCCATTGGAAAATAATCGCTGTTCTGAAGTTTCGACGTAAGCTTTCGCTTACATGGGGTCGATTATCTGTCGCTTGCTCTTCTGAGCGTGCGATATGGTAACAGACCAGGCATCTGACCCTGGAGGTGCAGCAGAGGCTTCCAGCCTGGGTTTCTTGGCCTTTCAATTCACTAACGACTCTGCTGAGCCTGAGAAACCCTCCATCCTTTTTGGAAAAGAGTTTTAGTTGCTGATTTTTCTAGATAAATAGAAAGCAAAGTAAGCCTACTCCATAAGGTTTTAAAGGACGAAATACTGGCAGGGCAGGCCTTACGGTCATGGGAAGGCCCAAGACAGAAAAGGAACTACTGATGGCTTTCCTTATGTGGAACCTGCCATCCACATTTGCCCTTCTTGGATGACATTAAGACACTAAAGAAAAGGGTTCCCCAACAGGGGACCTTATCTGAGCCCAAGTTTCTTCAGCAGTCTGTCCGTACAGGAAACCATGTCTAGTGGCAAAGTAGTAATGGGAATGGTGCATGCATACGTCACTTTATAGCCTACATCTGGTGGACCACGTGTGACGTACCACACCACAGGCACTAAAGACTTTTACATACCGGCAGACATCAGGCAACTTGGAAGACCATATCCCTCATGTAAATACAACAGCAGAATAGAACATGCCAAGTTATGCTAACTACATAACTTTAAAATCTGATGTCCTTTTCGTTCTTCAATACTGTGTCAAAGTCCCCAGCTATACTACTCCCGAGTGGCCCTTAAGGATATGCCGGAGCAATGTAGAACCAAGGAATCCTCTGCTTCTGGAAACAACGTCCAATTTATAGTGAGAAACAAATGTATGCGTCTTAGACCAAGTAGCTGCACCATGTATTTCAAAAGATGTCCTTGCAGAAAAAGCTCAAGTGGCAATGCATCTACTAGTGAGCTTTTGGTGGACAAGGTAAATCAAACACTTCTTGGGAATAAATGGAAGAAATGCAACCAGTTATCCATTTAGCTAAAGTAGTCTTAGATGCTGCTAGTCTCAAACTATTAGCAGAGAGATATAAAAGGCTGATCAGATTTTCTGTGCTTTCTCCTGTGCAGACAAAAACGGAACTCTCCATGAAAATAAAGTGGCAACATGTACTCTCCTTTGATTTGGAAATATGACCAGATAATAAATAGACTGATTAATGTTGGACTGTTGCTACTTTAGGCATAAAAGAAGAATCAGTTTAGGGAAATGGCAAAATGATTTAAGGTGGTTTGGTTGAAAACTCGCAATCCCGACACCATACTGGCTGACATGATAGCTACAGAGAAGCGTCTTCCAAGAAAGAAGTTTCAGGTCACAACTATGTGGTGGTTCGAAAAGCTTTTCAGTGAGGCTTTGAAGGACAAAAGTAAGGTCCTGAGAGGAAGAATATTGGAGGCCTTTGCAAGCAAATAACCCCCAATGGCTTTGCACGACTTCAATAAGGAAATGAGAAAATAAAAGATTCTTCTCAATGAGAAATTGGAGCCAGCTGTAGCTTAGTGGTAAACTGGCATCATTAAAAAGACAACTCAGAAAAAGGAGAACAGATCTAGTAGCTGTAAAGGGATATTTTCCTTCGATGCACAAACAGTAAATCTTCCCGATTCACTATTAGACCTTTTTTGTGGATGGTCTTTGCGAGGTCAAGATGTCAAACAGGCTGGACCTTTTAATAATCACTAGAAGTGGAGAAACCATGCAGTTAGCTTGAGTGTGCACAGACTGGCTTTTTGATGCTCTGATGGATGCGAGAGAAGGTCCTGATTTGGATCCAGTATCCATAGGGATACTTTAGGTAGGACCATAGAAATGGGAACCATACCAGACAAAGGCAGAAGGGGGCAATGGGGATAACCAAGCATTTCAGCTTGCTGGCTTTCTGTAGAAGTTTTGTGATCAAGGGGAGGAGAGATTAAGCCA